>NC_086231.1:14930000-15230000 GCF_036321145.2 Pelmatolapia mariae
CAGAAATCCTGTCTCTGTGCTGCGTGTGTGTAAAAAGAGGTGCACCTGTTTTGGCGGGAAAAGTGCACAGCCTCTCTGATTGGTGGATTCAAATTTAGCAGCTCCCAGGCTGCTTGACTGACCTAGAAACTTGATTTTCTCTCCCTGTGTGTGTGTGTGTGTGTGTGTGTGTGTGTGTGTGTGTGTGTGTGTGTGTGACACAGAGAGAGAGAGAGAGCCTTTTTATGTGAGCATCTTATTGTATGATTTTAATTCAATATATTTAGACTGGTTGACTGAATTTGATCCTGTGTGTGTCTCTCTGTGCTTGTATGTTTCTATATTTGTCCATCTTTGTGGTTGTGTGACTGTTATACTTTTTTTTTTTACAGATTTTTTTTCATTTAACAATTACATTTGAGGGACCCTTAGCATGTTCAGCATTTGTTCAGCTGTCCATTTACTTTTCCAATTTTTCTATTTAACTTATTACTATTGTGCTAAGTCATAGCATTGCTGCTACTTTTCAGCATTTGTGCTAAATACAGCATTTCTGCTAAATCATACTTTTTCTGCTTTTTTATGAGATTTGTGCTAAATAGAGCATTTCTGCTAAATCCTACTATTTCTGCTGTTTTATGAGATTTGTACTAAATACAGCATTTCTGCTAAATCATACTATTTCTGCTATTTTATAAGATTTGTTCTAAATACTGCATTTCTGCTAAATCATACTCTTTCTGCTTTTTTATGAGATTTGTGCTAAATAGAGCATTTCTGCTAAATCATACTATTTCTGCTATTTTATGAGATTTGTGCTAAATATTTCATTTCTGCTAAATCATACTATTTCTGCTTTTTATGAGATTTGTGCTAAATACAGCATTTCTGGTAAATCAAAATATTTCTGCTAAGTTCTGCTATGCTATTGTATTTCTGCCAGATATTATCTTTCCTCTAAGATATTACAGTTCTGCTAAGTTACTACATTTCAGCAAAGTTCCTTTGCTTCTGCAAAGTTTTTACAATTTCTGCAACTTTTCAGCTTTTTCAGCTAGTTTCAGCAGACAGCTTCAGCGTTCCAGCATCCACACTGCATTTTCGCAGGAAATGCAAATTTTTCTAGTTATTATTCAAATTATTATTCAGGTGTTTGTAGTGAGATTCATTTAGTTTGTTAATACTTGTTGTTGTGAATCTACTTGTAGGCAGTGCAAGTATAGACACAGCATGTGTATATGTGGAAAAAGTACTGACATATGATGCAATTAACGGCTGGTTATTGAAGAGGAAAATAAGCGTTTGGGAACCTTGCGAGTCTTTTAAAGAAGCAATGACTGCTTTAAACACCACCGTTTTCTTGATTATTCCAGCAATACTTCTACGAGTATTCATTTGACGAGCTGCGAGAGCGACCTCGCCAGGTGTGCCCGTACGCTGTGGTCTCCTTCCAGCTTAAAGGAAAAGACTCTCCTCTTCCCAGTGCACCTCTAGCACCCATCAGGTATGTGACACATTTAAATTGATGCTATTCTAGCGAGATAACACCTAAAGAGAGTGTTTGCAGGAAGAAACAGCCAGAGCAGCTTCAGTAATAAACTTTAGAAATGGAGTCTTTTAATGAATGTGCTCTTGTTTTGTTTTTTTTTATATTTTATTCCATAAAAGTCTGACGGACATTTTAGACATGTAGGAATCAACAATGGTTCTGAGTTTTAACCTCCATCTCTGTGCCAAAACTGACATGAAGTTTGTAATTTGTGTTTGGTGGGCAGGTCGAACAGTCAGTCAGCAGAGGGGAGTAAAGGTGAGCACTGGTCCCACTGGTCGATGTAATCACACCTGAATGTGAAAGGTCACCTACACCGCTTGGATATAAAATACAATAGGAAGCTCTGTGTTTTGTTTTTTTTTCAGTCTTGCTCTGGTGCTGATGAGGTTTTATTTTTCTCCCACAGAGCGTGCTCAGTTCACAGTGTGGACTGGAGACCTAGTGAAAGGCGACCGAGTGCTCTTTCAGATCTCGCTCTGTTCCCTGTCTCCTCCCTTCCTACCCCACAAACTGTGAGTACTGAGCTGACCTTTAGGCTGTTTAAAGCAGTGGTTTTCAAACTGTGGGTCATGGAGTTCCTGTAGGTGGGGTGTGGATGACCAGAAAAGACATTAGTTTGCTGACTTACTGACCAATATTTGTGACTCCTCTTTATTGTTTAAAGATGGATCAAAATCTAAAGTGGGTTTTAGATAGACTTGAATGATATAATCAGCTACTTCTGATGTGAGTCTCCCATCCTGCACGTGAACTCCACCATCTTGGACCACAGCTAGCGAGAGTTGAGTTTGGTCTAGTGAAACATAAAATGTTAGTGTGGATATGCTGCAGATGGGCAAGATGGAGTATATTCGATTCCATAGATCCTTTCTATCTAAGCTGAATGAGAACCACCACATCAGCACCCTGGCTAACAAGCCCGGAGGTAGGGCAAAACAAAAAAGGAAGGGCTGGGTATAGCCGGTTAGTTGTTACTGAATTTTAAAAATAAGACTGAGGATATTGTCCACTGCTAAAGTGCTTATGACGTTTTTCTCTCAGACAGATGGAAAAAATAAAAAGCGAGTCACTGAAAAATAATTAGTACATCTCAGCAGTCTGACTGGGTAAAGTGTAAGCATGGGAAACACTGGATGGGGGGTGTTTCTTTGAGTGGGGGGAAAAATAAAAAATGTTGAGAAAAGGTTTCAACTAAAATGAAAACACACACAGACATATTTCATCAACACCTCGAAAGCTTACCTGGCTTAGCTGACTAAATTCCGTTGTTGGTGTCCATTTTTTCTGTGATGCATTGCGCTCAACTCTTTAGCTTAGCCTTAATAAAATAGCTTAGCAGCCTGCCTTTAATGATCTGTAATCCCTCACAGTATCATTTTTACTTTTACTTACTTCAAAAAAACTACATGCACATTTAAACAAATGCATCCTTAACATTTTAAAATAATTCGCTCTGTGTCCGTTTCTCCATGATCCTCCCTCAGACCAGAGAAGCTGGAAATTGGTCATTTGATGAGGCTCGACCAGGTGACCAACCTCCTCCCTGCCAGCCTGTTCTCCTATAACCTCTACAACAGCAGCCAGGAGGGTAAGATCACATTAATCCTCTTAGTGATGCCACGTTACACACCAGAAGTACAGTAACTTTAATGTTACATAAGATTCTGGTAATCACCCTTTCTGTAACAGCATTTTCACCCTCAGATATTGCCAAAAATATCCTTTCTTAGTTATATTTTCAAAATGCACGTGCATTGAAAGAGGAAGTGGATCGGACTTATTTTATATTTTCTTTTTGGTAGTTGTGAAGAACGGCTATTACTGCAGTCTTCTGGAAGTGATGGACAGAAATCGGTCTAAAACCAGCGTGACGAGACTGCTGCATGAGCTGGAGATAAAGCGAGTGGTGGGTTCTGCTTACTTTAATATCACAGAGGACTAGCAGATTCTCATGTACAGTGCATGGAAGCTATATATAGAAACTATATATCTGCCAGAGTCTTTGTTTACCTACAGAGAAAAGCAGGTTGCCTTTATTTGAAACGGCCTCACATCAAAGGCAGCTATTTCACTTTGATATCACAGATGAATAGATTGTGAAGTTCTGAGCCATGATCAGCTGACACTCTGTCCTGATACAGTGATTTTTACTTTATTTTTGAACTTTTACTTGGTGTAAAATGTATGTTAGACAGCAGTTGAATATTCTCGAGTTATCTTGTTATTATGCTGGTAGGGCAATAGTTTCTAATTAAGTGTCCCAGTAACTCATTTTTGACTTTTATTGTGATAAAACTACAAAAAGATTATAAACAATGCAAAATGATAAGTGGATTTGTGGAAACATTATTTTATCTTAAGAAGTTGTTTGTTGGTTGTTTTTTTTTTTTAGTTGTTTGGAGAATTATTTTCGTGCTTTGCATCACTATTGGAGTCTCAGAGATACTAAAAATTGTAAATATGTCCCACAGACAGCAGCAGTTTGAACTAAGTTTAGCAAGGAAGACAAAAATAAAATGTGAAGAATGACACGAAGTGTTGAGTACAAGTTGTCTTTTCTCTTTACAGGTTATAGTGACTCCGCTTATAGATAAAGGCTTTCTGTTCCTGTTGTCCAGTGTTCAGATGGCCACGCCCACAGGTAAGGCGTGGGACTGTGAGTTATACTGGTAAATTGTATGCAGGATAATATTTGGATAAAAATCAAGAGTAAAAATAAATAAACAGCATTTCTCACAATTCAGCGTTATCTTCTCATTCAAATCCAGGCAGTATCTAGCGCTGGTGGTATTTTCCCTGTCAGATCACTTCTCTGTCAGTCCCGTATTGACCCATTTCATGTTTGCTTCTGTAAATTGTTTTCTTTGCTAATTTCAAACTTGGGCGGATATCAGTTTTTATGTAAGACTGTTCCAGTCTTCATGTTTAGAGTCATTGCCAGCATTGGGTTTGAAGCACAAGCAAAAACATGCTCATTAATGTGTTTGATCCATCCCTCAGGCTGAGCATTCAACTTACTGTAACATCCTCTGATGGTCTCTGACGGAGAGTGTGAATGAAATGTGTCTTGAGGCCATCTCACCTCTTCTAAAATGATAGTAAAATACTGGATAATAACTTTGAAGGGGAGGTTGACCAAATAAAAAATCCTCTTTATAGGTGCTTTCAGCCCATTTCAGTACCTTAAAGGCAGATTTGGCACAATCCAACCCATAGTAGATTTATTCTTGTTTGAAGTAGTTAACCTTAATTTTATCACTGCTGTGAGTTTTCTCTACAAAGAAAATATTGGTAGATGTCAGTGAAATGTTCATGTACTATGTTTTTGCTGGTTGTATAATTAATTATGAATTTACTATACTGAAATGAGTAAGAGTGAGAGTGAGCTAATGTGTTTTCAGAGAGAGGAGAGAACTGGAAGAGGTGTCTTCAGGCATTGTTTGTTTTCCCAGAGACCAGAGATGTGTCCAAAACTGGTGAGTATCACCGTAAATGAGGGGCATTCATTTAATTTAGTTGCCTTTTGGTACAAAGTGAAGTTTAATATAGAAAAGAAAATAACAGGAGCATTAATAGTGTCCCTGAAAACTAATTTTTGATGAGCTAAATTAAATGGAGCCATAATACAAGCATTTTTAGTGTAACCACAGTTCACAGGACACTCAGCCTAAGTGTTAATACTGATCTTTGACTCTGCTGACAGGGTTAAACAGCTGAATCAACATTATTTTCAACCTAATGATGTTTTCCTTGTTTGTTTTTTTTCCTTGTAGCACCGCACTCTGCCTTCTCTTCCCATGATGCCTCTGAGTCTCAGACATCCGGTGCCGCAGTGATGTCACGGCTAAGTCAGTTTATCCCAGCAATGCATCATGCCCTGCTCAAAGTTCGTGCCAACCCCCCTCCTGAGCTGTCTGCTGGTGTGGAGCGCCAGGCACGGGAATACCTCATTGGCCTGAAAGACGGCAAGGTACGACCCAAATCTCTTGAAGCTGGCATCTTCAAATATCCACTTCCCCTGGGGACTGCAACATTTCTGTGTTTGCTCCCAAGGTTCGACAGTACCCAATGGGTGAGTACGATTCCCAGATGGATGACAAGGAAAAGTCGTTTGCTGCTCCCATACACCATCGGGTGAACTTGGAGGGCTACCTGCGCTCCTACCTGTACAGCCCCGCCTTCTACCTTCTATCAGCAGCTCGGGCCAGGCTGTTATTAGAGGCGCACTGTGGAATCGAGCAGCCGCAGCAGGAAGCAAGAGCCAGGAAGAGAGATGCAACAGAGAAGGAAGCGACAGGAAATACTAGGCACGGGCAGACCAACACACAAAAGGTGAACAGTCACACAAAAAAACATAACAGAGTAAGTCCTTAGTTAGTAAGTCCACTTGTACTGGTCATGTCCAGAAGTATTTGGACAGTGATACAGCTCTGTGCACCAATATTATTTATCTGAAACTGACTCAAGATGTTATTTTAATGGTATTGAAATTATTATATTGTAATTCAAGATGTTATTGAATTACAGACTTTCAGCCTTTAATTCAAGGGGTTTAATAGAAATATTATTGAATTTGCCTAAAAGTAAGTCAGTTGTTTTTTGGGTAAAAGGCTACATTTGGTAGCAGTTTATGGGTGCTCTTAATATCCCATTCCAGGCCAGAAAGCTCTGGGGAGTACTCTGGGTTAGATCAGTGTTGGAGACCTTCAGCAAGAACAACATAAATTATCACAGTCTTCTATTTTAATGAAATCCTGTTTCAGCCTCTTCATTTCCCCTCTTCATTCTCTCTCTGCTTCCCTTTGTGGTGGATGCCCGGTAACAAGTTGATGGAAAATTATGGCAAATATTTTTTTAAATATATTTTTTTTATATACTCATTGGCTTATTTCTCCTTGTTTCGTTCAGTTTCTTGAAGCAAACAAATAGGCATGTTGATTACATTGTGAATATTTACAAACGTTACACTTTTCAAAATTCTACATGAAGTCTTTAACTGTTTACCCCTTGAAATCCTGGAGTAACCCTTAAAGCTCTTTTCTGAGCTGCGTGGTTTCTGTTATATTTCAGCCTGCTTATGGAACCAACTGACTGTGTTTGCATCAGAAGTTAGTGAGGGTGGTCTCTGCCTACGCTGCTACCCTTGGAAAAACCCAGAAACTATTCTAATGGTAGTCAAACCAAAACTTTATTGATCTATAGTAAGAATACAGGCGAGGCTTTGTTGTTATCAATACTGTTAGAAAGGAGTACCTAATTCACTAGTTATTTTTAGTATAAATTTTTCTGATAACACTACTCAGTACGGGTAAAAAAACCCCAAATGCAGTCACATTTTCAGAGTTTTGGTGTTGAAAAGTACCATAGGTATCATTCTGCTGACATCCCCATTAGAGAATGTATATTCCTAATATGCTCTGGCTATGAGTAGAGGCTCTAATTCACCTGCTGTTCAGATATCATATCAGGTAGCTTCAGATAGCAGCAGGCTCAGAGGGAGAGGGAAGAATCAGAAATATAAATGAGGATTATTTAGATTTGTGAGTCATGTAAAGCTACTCCAGTAGAGTCCGGAAATAAAAATGCGGAGATTGAAATGTGCAAAATAATCCTGCAAAGCAAAATAAATCTCCTCGAGTCATTCACCTAAACTTAGACAAACAGAGCATACTTTTCACTTACCAGTGGTGAAACTGAGGGCTGAAGGACCCACAAACAAGCAGCAACTTAAAGTAGTAAAGACCTAACAGGAAATCTCAAGGGAGGACACTCAACTTGGTGGTTTCAGATTTAAGGCAGTTAAGTTGAAAGTCTGGTCAACACATTATTCGCAACTTGATGTCACAGTTTCAGTTTCACAGTTGCGTCTGAAATGAGAGCGAGAGACCCACAGTGGGTTTACTGAGGTAAAGTGACGGAAATTGTTTTTGTCCTATGGGGTTGATGAACTCATACCAGTGATGCTTGTTGCTCAGATGCAGCAGCTGATCGACCTTGTTTTGACCTGCAAGAGGAATGCAGAAAATGAGGTGAAGAGGGAGGAAGGAGGGGGGCTCCAGACTCCAGGGAGGAAGAGGAAGATGGAGCAGCAGGCGGCAGAGAGGGCTCTTAAATACCTGAAAGCATCCCAGGAACCCATAAGGCACAGCAAGATCCCAGGTGAGGAGATGGGAAAACCATGTCTGCTTTTTTGATATGACCTGATCCCAGGCTTCATGAAAATCAGCTTTCAGGTCCTCAAATGTAACCTCTAAAGTCATGAATGAATTTAAGTTTGGTAGCAAATCCTCATGAGTGAGTCATATTTGTACATTGATGCAACATCAAAGGAAGCTCTTTTTCTTTTGATGATTCTTTTTTGTCAAATTTCCCTCTAAATTTTCTTAAAAACACCAAAGATTGTTTGCTTTTCTCATTTTGTTAACAAGCTCACAATCATTGACTGATGACATGTTTTCTCTTTGGATGTGCCTCCTAAGTTGAAGGAAATCAAGTGTCCTTGTCTCCTGTCTCCTTCACGTCTGTGATTGGCTCATTGGGTTTGAGGGATGCTGATTTGAGAGAAGAGGGATCTGAACTTGCCGCCAAACTTCTGAGCCTGCTAACAAGTGAGTGGATACTCAGACAACATACTGAAACTTTCCATTCTTCCTGCCCTTCTTTTGGCTCCTTTGTTTAACCAGAATCTTTTAACTGTTTCCTTCTGTTATGGAGCAGCTTGCTGCTTACATCTTATTTCAGTTGATTTTTCTGCTCATTTCCAGGCCTCGACCAGGCTGCCAGAGGAACGGCTAATCAGAGCCTTTATGAGGCACAAGAAGATGGGCTGAGGGGGTCGTATCCATTTGATAGGCTGGCTACAAAACTAGGCCTGCCCACCAACTGTGACATTGATCTGAGAAAGCAGGATGAACTGGAGGTATTTTATGCTTATAGTATCTGTTCACAAAATTACTGTCTAGATCAGGGATGTCAAACATGCAGTCAGGCAGCCAGAACCTGTCTGCTGAAGGGTTCAAGTCAGCCTACTGGATTGCTTTGCAAAGTGCAAGAAATTCTCATTAAAGTGCACTTGTTAGTGTGTGGGTACCAGTGTTACACACATTTTTTACCTTCTGTTTCCTGGCAAATTTTTAGAGATGCCATGCGAGGGTTTTCTTTTACTTGTTTTTTTTTTTTTAATTTTATTTATAGTGAATAAAGCAAATACTGGACTGCTGAACAAAAAGCCTATTAAAACCTGAAGCATATCACAGCTGTGATACTGTTGTGTTTTCCTGTCAAGAGCCTTTAAGGGTCGTTTATAACATGATCTCAGTGGTTTTTAGAGTTTTCTTAGCATCTTAAGACCAACAAGAGATAAAGGAAGTTGATACCAGTGCAGTCACATAGGTTGTTATGTATTATTTCAATGTATTAGTCATCTTCTTGCCTGCTTTCTACTGGGATGCCTTCAGAACAGCTTAATTCTTCATGGAATCGATTCAACAAGGTGCTGGAAACATTCCTCAGCGATTTTGTCCACATTGACATCCACAAAGTGAATTTCCTATTCCAACACTTTACAAAGATGGTCCATTGATATCTGGTGAATATGGAGGCCATTTGAATAGAGTTGTCATGTTCAGGAAAGGAGTTTTAGATGATTTGAGATTTATGACATGGTGTGTTATCCTGCTGGAAGCAGCCATCAGCAGATTGGTTGTCTGAGGTCATACAGGGATGGACATGGTCAGCAGCAATACTCAGGAAGGCGGTTACTAACGTTTAAACAATGCTCAGTCGCTCCTAAGAGTCACAAAGTGTGCCAAGAACTATCCTCCATGCAGTTACACCAGTGATCCTTTCATGTTGTTTACACCAAATGTTGCAGCAGAAATCAAAAATTACTGGTTGGAAAATTGTTGTTATAAGGCTTCTCATCAACAGCTCCCATCACTGATCTGTTGTTTTTGGCACCCAGGTGGAAAAAGTCTGACTCAGCGAACCTAACAGACGGCTTTATCAAAGTTATTTAATGTTTACACTTAAATAATGAAAATAAGCAGCTGGAAATTAGCATTACCAATCCCTCTTATGAATATTAGTATCATTATCTTTTAATATTGTATCCCCAAACCAATGTTGTATTATTGTCTTATAAATATAAGTACTTGCATATTTACCTGCTACAAAGCTGCTTCTATTTGTATTACTTCTAAATAAAGCTCCCACTCTGGATAAGCTTCTTCCGGAAAGTGTCATAAAACATAACCATTTGAAATCGAGCAGGTGAGATTACAAAGTGTGTTTTCCTGTGTTTGTAGGAGCAGACGGCAGGTAGTGTCAGTAGTTTGGAGGGATTCAGTCCCAGCTCGCACAGCGGGGAGATGAATCACCACGGAGCAGCAGCTCGAGGAGGAAGAAGAGAGCTGGGGAGAAAAATGGAGTTTGATGAAGATGACGATGAGGAATATGAGATCCCGTGGGTCCTCATCCCCATAACAGGTGTGTCTGTCTGTTCAGTCAGACATCTGTACTCTAAAACAGACAGTGTGCATTTTACAATAATAAAAAAAAACAATCAGCAGTCATACCACACATTTAAATACTGTAGATTTTAATATGAAGAGTAAATTAAAGTCAGAATAAAACTCAAAAAACTAAAAAATGTATGAACAATAAAAAAATAAGGGGCCACGTTGTTTACTAACATCCATCATAGGAATAAAGGTTTTTGTGCTAAAACTGTGTCCAGGTACAGTTAGGATGAATACAGCAGCCTGTGGTTTAGATCACAGATCACAGAGTTGGAGAACTAATCAGACTGAAAACTAAATGTTGGTGTTTTCCGTCTGCAGGTCTGAGTTCAGAGAGGTACACCCTGGGAGACAGGAACATCCCTCACGATCCTCGTTTCCTGCACCTCACCATGGCTACAAGCATCACCACCACAACCAACCCTCCCAGGCAGAGCCCCACCTTGTCTCCTGAGCCCAGTCCTCCTCCCTCCCCCTCCTTGTGCCCATCCCCTGAGGCCAGCCTGCCTCCATCCCCCTCCCAGTGCCCCTCACCTGACCCCAGTCCTCCTCCTTCACCTTCGCAATGTCCTTCTCCAGATCCCAGTCCCCCACCTTCCCCGTCTCAGTGCCCATCTCCAGAGCCCAGCCCTCCCCCATCTCCCACACAGTGCCCATCTCCTCAGCCCAGTTCCCCACCTTCTCCTTCCCCGGAGGCCAGCCCTCCCCCCCACACATCCTCCCAGCCTAATGAGCTCAGCCTACTTAATAAGAACCACAAAAGTGCTAACGAGGAGTTGTTAACCTCCATGGCCTCCAGGGAGTTTGCAGGTAACATCAGGCAACCTGAGAGCGTCTTGCTTAATGTATCTGGACTTCAATGCCACCTGCAGTTTTGATTGCCAACTCCAAATGTAAAAATTAATGCAAGTTTATTTTTTCATTTTATGTTGCACCTTTAAACTCTGGTTTATCGGTTGTGTAAATCATTGTGGCTGATTTATTTATTTATTTAACAGCTTTAATATATTTGAGGAAGCTATGAAAAATTTACTATTTTCGCAGTATGAAGTACCATTTTATTTTACCAGTGTTTCTGAGCACTTTTGACATTTAAAATTCCAGATCTGAACAGGAACCTGAGCATTTCAGGTGTGTTAGATCAGCGGTCCCCAACCTTTTTTGCGCCACGGACCGGTTTATGCCCGACAATATTTTCACGGACCGGCCTTTAAGGTGTCGCGGATAAATACAACAAAATAAAACTAGTACCGGTACCGAAAAAAAGAAGATTTATTCATAACACACGTGAAAAGACCCAGGAAAACAGAGTTAACGATAAAAACGATAACAAAATAACGCTGAAAACCGATAAAAACCCTGAAAGCCATACATTTCACACCTGAGCCTCAACTCTCGCGGCCCGGTACCAAACGACTCACGGACAGGTACCGGTCCGAGGCCCGGGGGTTGGGGACCGCTGTGTTAGAGGCTTCAGCTACCTACTGCAAAATCTAAAGACAAAGTCCCTCTCACCCTCTGCGATTCATACCGTTCATTTAAAATATGACTATTATAGGCTACTGATGAGCCTGCTCTCAAAAGGTATTAAGACAGAAAAAAGGATATTGTATATAGAATAGTGTGTAATTACATCTTCCATCAAACTGATGCATTCTTAACTCTAAACTTATATTTAATATATCAGAAATACATAGGAGCGGGCGCCAGTTTGTGGAAGCTGCCATGTTCCCCTGCCCCTGAACTTATGGCTAACTGTGTTTTACATATGTGGCTAAGTGTGCAGGAGATGAGCCTTGTTAGTAGAGACCTATTCCCTGAGTATTTCCATGTATTTATTTATTTTAATTTATTAATTCAAATATTGATATTTAGTGTTCCTGTATTGATTTTAACGACTTGTAACTTAGAAAAATTTCATAGTATGAAGATGACAGTTTGTAAGTGTAAGGTGAGACTTTAAAAAAACCCCCAACTTTATTATATTTTACTGATGTATAGTGCCAGTGCAATCACACGATCCTCATTGGTTCTACTCCTGTAATCCTTCCCTCTTGTAATATATGCTTGTTTTTAAATTGGCTGACCTTCGTGTACAGTTAATATAATTTGTCTCCAGTCTAACACTGTCTTCTCCTGCAGCAGCATCCAGTGGCAAAGGGGAGAAACCTCAGGGTAAAGAAAAGAAGACTGAAGAGCCATGTGTTTCTGCATCCATCCGTCCATCTATTCCTCCATCTCCAGAGAGAAGGATCTCGTCACCATCCACGAAGCGAGTGAAGGAAGCAACAGAGAGAGGAATGGTTAAAGTGAAAGAAGAAGCGGTAGAAGCTTTGGTGAAGGAAAAAGAAAGTCAGGCAGGTGAAAAGGTGCAGAAACGAGAGATAAAAGCGACTGATGATCATGAACAAGATTTGGAGAAGGTGATCCAAGAGATGGATTGTAAAAAGGGAAACGTGAAGGAGCTGGTAGGTGGTTCTGCCTTCTCAGCCTCTGCTTGCACAGATATTAACAGCATTGTGGACAGACATCTTGGTGACTTCTCCTCTGAGATTCAGCTGCTCCTGCAGGAGGAGAGCACCCACTATAACTTACCTCAGTACCCTCACTCGACTTTAATTGCAGCAACACCTACACCTCAACACACAATGTCCTACGCCTCCGTGTCTCAGTTTTCACAGTATGTGTCCTTCTACAACCCCTGCCCTTCCGTGCAGGACTACGTGGACTCACTAAAGGACGGCATTAACAGCATGATAACAGAGTTTGATGATGGCTGGCGAGAGTGCAAGCCCAAACCCAGTGGGACTAACGCTGACACCACTTTAGCGAATAGAGTCAGTGCTTTTGTGGCCAGCGTTCGAGCAGCTAATACTACAGGTGGAGATGATGAGGGGTCTGCTTCCTGTGATGAGCGGACAGCTGCTGACTCTGGCACTACAGCCAGTCAAAGCCTAGCTCTCTCCAGAGGAAATGAAGCGTGGCTGCCAGACAGCACAAACTACAGGAATCCCACAAATTCTCATGTTTCTTTATCAATTCCTACCCCCTCATCTGGTTTGATCTATGAGCCTGCAAACACTTCTGTCCTCTGCCCTCCACTTAGCACATCACCACATTCCCAGTGGACACCACAGCAGAATGAAACTGTAGAAATCAGCAGGACAATCACTCAAGATGTCAGCCAAACACAGGAAAACAGCACCACGAGGACTGTGCTATGTACTGCTGCTGCTGACAGTGGGGGTGTTCTTCCAGCTAAAAACATTGTTGTGACTCTGCCGGGGCTAGGCGGTACTTCTGACTCTTTGGGAGAAGCTTCCCATTCCTCTAAACTGGCATCTAGCCCGAGCTCTGTACCTGTCCCCAAGCCCAGTGTGGGGACCGCACCCCCTGCCACAGACCTGAGCTCCCTGATCAGCCAGTTGCAGCCAGATGTGTTCAACAGCCTGGTGGAGATCATCAAAGAAGTCAAGAAAAACTCCCTGCAGTTCTATATCCACTGCACTGAACCAGGAGACGAGGTCACCAAAGATATAAAGGTAACCTCATGGGCAGCTCAGTTCACACTACACGAAGAGCCAAAGGAAAGTCTCCAGAATGTATTTTTTTTAACTGTTTTTTAAATGTGGGTTTCCTTTACTTATTTATAAATAAACAGCTTGACTACTTTGACAAGATGATCTCAAGAAAATCGCAAATAGAGACTGTTTAACATGTCAAATATGAAAGAGGTAGTGCCAGTTATTAATGCTAAAGGAGCTAAACACAAAGCTGCTGCTGCGTACGCAGAGTTGAGGAATTTTTTGTTGGTATAAATGTGTATAATCTCTGGTTAAAGTGAAGAATAAGCCATAGAAGTTCATCTTTAGTGACTCAGAGTTATTTTATTTTTGTTCATGTTTTGTGTGTGACGTTATGTTGTAGGAACTCCTGCTGAAGCAGGGTAACGTGGAGCAGAATCCGCTCACCTTTCTGAGCCAAGAAGACCCTGACAACAGGCTCCTGGTCATCATTAACAACAAGGACATAGCTGGACATGTACACAAGGTAGTTAACAGCTGTAAAGTCTTGACGGACTCTGCTTTAATCCACTGTTTTGTCTGATGATGACTGCTCCGGTTGTGGTTAAATGTCACATGGCTGGTACCCTGGAGCTGCCTGTACTGTAGACGTCAGCTGTTTTCACTCAAGCTCTCCAGGCCTCATTTTTTTAAGACACCCAGCATTGCTGCATGTGAGTGAACCTGCAGCTTCTTAGTACAGTGCAAATAAAGGGTCTAGTAGTCCTGTGCATTAACCCCCAGTAAGAAGTCTCATGTGTCCTACCTCCTACGCAGAATATTTCCAGCAGTGTCAACATGTTTGAAGCGCAAGTGGTTTGGGCTGTGAGTTTACCTTTAAGGGAATGGGATTATATTTTATGTACTCATTTTGCCATCTTTGTTCTTTTTAAATGTACTTTAAGAAGTTTTTAGTGCAGTGAGGGTAACGTGACACTACACAAACATTAAAAAAAATGGTATTGATTTGTAAATAATTGGACACGAGTAACTTAAGCTTATTATATAATATTATACTACTGTATATTTCAAATGACCTCAGCAGCTCTTTCTCTTTCTTTAAAGATGTAATGCATTCTGGGGTCAGCTTAAAAGAAAGGCATATGTGAAATGTAAACCTGAGGTCAGAGTTCAAATGTGATCTTTGGATGCAAACTATAATCCCATATTTAGAACCAGTATGTCTTCATGAACGTTGCCAATACAAACCAAGTCATCTGAATTTTCAACAGAGTTTTAAAAATAAGTTTGACGTTATTTGACCTTGAAGAGGTCAGAGGTCAAACGTAATCTTGTTGCTCACTAGCTGTATAAATGTTTCTGTGAGATTTGTCCATTTGTGTAGCTCTTCATTATTAACCTTTATTTAACCAGGAGTTAACAGACCTGTACAAGCACCCCTTTGATCACACAGAACCAGAATCTGTTTTTATTGAGCAGGTATGTGTACACATAGAAGGAGTAGGGCTCCGATTATTTTTTTGTTGTTTGCACAATACTGACAACGTGACATCAACATGACACAAAAACGACATATATACCAGATTTATGGTGCAAAGGTGCCGAGTCCAAACCTGTTGGAATATATATATATATATATATATATATATATATATATATATATAATATATATGTGTGTGTGTGTGTGTGTGTGTGTAGCTAGCTAGCTAGCTAGCATGTTTTTATACTGCAAAGTAGAAGGAGTAAAATCAATGCAGAGGCTCGTGTGATCACGCTGGCATTATGCATCAATCAAGTGCTGACTTAAAAGGTGGCCTGGACAGGAAAGACCAGCGCATTTAGAGCTTAAATGCTCTTACACACAGCGAACACAACACCTGTGTGCACTTTTAAATGTTAATGTAAATGTTGTGATTTCTGCCTTCTCTGTGGCAGGCGCTAACTATAGGACAAACATTAGTACAAATACCAATAACAGGTTTTCCACATATTTTTGATTTAATATGTATGTGCAGTATGCTGCAGAGGTTCCTTCAGTACTTAGCTGTCAGCGGCTGCACTTTTTATGTGCCACTGCTGTGAGGAATTGAGTTTTTCATGCTTGGCAGATGTTTTGCTGTAGATATTGAGTCATGAGAAGCCCACACTGAAAACGCACATACAGCAACTGTGTTTATGTGTTTGTGTTGCTGTCAGATCCCAGGGCTGGTGTCTCTGAAGCGACACTCCGCTGTGGTGTTTGTGGGAATCGATACGCTGGATGACATCAGGAACAACAGCTACAATGAGCTCTTTGTAGCCGGAGGCTGCATCGTATCAGACGAGCTGGTCCTCAGTCCAGACTGCATCACTCACGGTAGGTCAGAGAATCAGAAAGCAGCCGTTTAAATGTATGTACGTAAATGTAGTGGAAAAAATCTTGCAGTTCACATCTACACATGGAGAAAATTTTGTTTTTCACAAAGATAAAAACAGATTTTATCTTTTCTGTCAATCAAAACAAATGCATTACTTATATAACTGTAGTGTTAATTAATGAAATGCTTTTCTACAGAACGACTGGCGGCACTGCTGATGTTCCTGGAACAGCACAGTTCTCTAGAGAGTGTTTGGAGGTGGAAGATTCACTGCAAAACGCACAAAAAATTAAAAGAACAAGCCAGGTAGTAGATCTGCTTCTCACTATGTAATGAACAGCCTTTAGCCATTTTAGAAACTATAGGTGTCACATTTCAAAACAAGTTTCTTTTAAATTAGTTTAGGCCTTACAGATTAATATATAATTCTAGCAGGATATATAAACTTTTACTTTAAAAACTTTAAAGGAATTAAAAGAATACATGTGAAACTAACCTTAACTGTAAACAGGTCATTGGTGATCTTCTGGATAAAATGTCACAGTATTCAGTATTCCAAACTGGAATACATTCTGACTGGAGAAGTGTGGTTGAATGGTAACAAAGAGAGGGATGGTAGTCAGAACTGAGGGGATTGTCCGATCAAAAGGAAGCATTGCAGATTGCAGTTGCATCTACGAGGAATCATTTGAATTGTAAGAACAAGATCTGGGCTATCAACACCTACGCCCTGCCCGTGATCGGGTACCCTGCTGGGATAATAAGCTAGCCTGATAGAGATACTTTCAGATACAGACAGATAAAATGGTGGTAGCTAACAACCGGACATAGTAGTGGTGGACAAGGAATGAAGATGGCCAAAGTGATTAACATAGCGATTCCGAATGACAGCAACATCAGGAAGCAGGAACACAAGAAGCTGAAGAAATACCAAGGGCTCAGAGAAGAGCTCAAGAAGATGTGGAGGGTGAAGGTAGCAGTGGTCCCTGTGGTAATCGGAGCACTCAGTGAAGTGACCCCCCCAAGCTATGCGAGTGGCTCCAGCAGATCCCAGGAATTGAATTGAATTGAGAGCCTTTATTGTGATTATACATGGTATAACGAGATTAAAACAGCTATATAAAAGTGCACATGTGCTTTAGCACATAATAAGAACTATACAATAATTTAACTTACACTTCATTTAAATATATAAATATAAATACACAGTACAGTACTGGTACAGTACAGTACAGAGACAGACAGGCAGAGAATTGATGAGTTGAGTATGGTGATAGCTTTGGGGAGGAAGCTATCCCTGAGTCTGTTTGTTCTGGCCCGTATGGATCTGAAGCGCCTGCCAGAGGGCAGTAGGTTGAAAAGATGGTAGCCGGGGTGGGTAGTGTCCTTCAAGATGTTTCTGGCCCTGCTGAGACAACGGGAGTTGTAGATGGCAGACAAGTAGGGCAGGGGACAGCCGATGATTTTTTTTTTGTGCTGTGTCTACCACCCTCTGCAGTCTCTTTTTGTCTTCCTCCGTGCAGCTGGTGTGCCACACTGTCACTGCATAGGTCAGCAGGCTGTCGATGGTGGATCTGTAGAAGGTCACCAGCAGCGGGGCGTTTAGTTGCTCCTTCCTGAGCACCCTTAGGAAGTGTAGCTGCTGCTGGGTCTTCTTGATTAGGGGCGTGTTGTTATCTGACCAGGAGATGTCTGCTGAGTTTTGGACGCCAAGGAATTTGAAGGACTCCACTCGATCTACACATTCTCCGTTTATGTGCAGGGGCCAGGGGCAGTTCTGTTCCGCCTGAAGTCCAGGATGACTTCCTTGGTCTTGGTGATGTGCCAGGTTGTTTGATGCACACCATTCTCCCAGTTTCAGGACCTCATCTCTGTAAGCCGCCTCATTTCCCCCTCAGCCCCACCACCGTTGTGTCATCAGCAAATTTGACAATGATGTTCTCTGGATGGGCGGGACTGCAGTCAGATGTGTAGAGGGAGTAGAGTAGTGGGCTTAGTACACAGCCCTGGGGAGAGCCGGTGCTGAGAGTGCGAGGGGAAGAGAGGTGAGGACCCAGTGTCACACGCTGGGGTCTGTTGACCAAAAACATCAACATCCGAGGTCTCTGTCTAGAAGAGTGCAGTCCTAGGAACAGCTAAGATGCTGCGCGGGTCCCTCAAACTCCCAGGCCTCTGGTAGTGCACCTGAGCTTCAAGGATAAAGACTGCTGGCAGGGGGGAGAGGGGATTTTATTTTTATTTTTTTTAATTCTGTACTGCACTTCCGCCTCCCTTCAATTAAAGAGTAAGATGTTTGAAGAAGCATCTACATCCTCCTGCAGGTTGAACGTGGATGATTTGTGTATGTTTGATCATCAGATTCAGGAGAGAAGCAGCCAGCCTGCTGGATTTGCTGTCAGCTTATCAGAAGCGACAGATCGTGGAGTTCCTCCCTTATCATCACTGCGACATGATGAACCGTCAGTCGCCTGACCTGGACTGTCTAATCGAACTGCAGGGACGATACACGCAGTACCGACACACGATCTTCCTCACAGGTACGTATATGTGAGCAGCAGTGACTCTCCGGGCACCTGATTAATACTGTTGACTGGTTACCTGATTGCAAACTAAACCCAACATCTGAACTGCAGAAGCTTTTACTTTTTGCCTTTCCTATTTCACCTGACTTAAAACCATAGAAGCGGTGTGCCTGAAGGACACGATAAATTCCACCAATAAACATTTGATCATTTGATTGGTCGGATGATTAATCAAATTTTTATGTTGTTCATGATTGTGGGTTCAATTAGTTATGAATGACAAGAAATCTTCATGTTCTGTGCACAGTATGACTGCATGTACAGCAGCTCACCTGACTGTTAAGTAATATGTCATGTGATTAACATGAGAAAATAATCTCATCCTTCAAAGTGTTTTTCTTTTTTTTTTATTCAGAGCATCATAGTGAGAAGTTCACGGCCTACTCCAGCGGGGGCATCATTGTTGCCAATATCGATGAAATTCTGCACAACTTCTCCCAAATAGTTGGTTGTCATGACATCAAGGCAAAGCAGCCAATCATAGATGACATGTTGTCTCCCAAAGGTGCCAAAGGTTTAAAATGTCTGCTCTACCATCTCTCCTTCTTTTCTGTTTCTCCTACTTTTATACTGACACTCCTTCTCTCCTTCCGTCTCCTGCTTTTCAGAGTCAGGTTTTAAAGTCAAGCGTTAGAGATAACATCCAGCTTTATTTAAATTCAAGCATTCATTTAAATTTAAATGCAGCCCTGTCATCCATTCTGATGGGGGTGCTCCTCTCTCCTCAGGTGTCGGGGGTCAGCTGAGTCATAGTGACTGTGTCTCGGGTCCTGAATGCTCCCTGTCCATCTTTCCAGAGCACAACCACTTGCTCTCCTCTATCACCCAACCACAGCAGCTTCCACAGCCCAGCTCCGGCTTCCCAACCTCTGTCCCTCACCCCTCTGACCAGCTCGTCCCCGACGCCTCCTGTAAGGACGGAGTCCCGCGCCACTCGGACGCTGACTGTGAGGTTCTTCGACAGGCCATCTTACAGCTGCGGGCAGAGCGTCAGGCGCAGCTGCAACAGCTTCAGCAGCAGCAGCAGCAGTTGGAGTCCCAGGCAGAGTTGAGCATCAACCACGTGAAAGGCTTCCTACACATTCCCTCCCCTCCTTTGGGTCAGGGAGGTCCTCCTGACTCAGTACAGCTCACTCCAGGCAGGAAAGCCGTGGCAGCCACTCTGGACTCGATTCACTCGGTACTGCAGCCAGAGCTGAGCAGCAGGAGAGAGGACAAGGTGGAGCCTCCTACAGACGGATGGAGGAGAGGGGGAAGTGCAGGGAGAGAGGCTGAAGATCAGAGAGGCAGCACTCCAGTGCGAGTGGTGGGCTCACAGGCAGGAAACCAGGCTACTGGCAATAATGGCACGTCAGCCTTTCCGAGCAATCAGAACGCCGCTGTAGTGACAGCGCTGAGCAATCAGACACACAGCGAAGCAGATCAACACGGAGAGCCTGTGTTTTCCAAAGCAGACGAAAGTAGTGCACCACCCTGCAGTACCACCACCTGTCCAGCAGAGGGCGAGGACAGAACAAGGTAGCATAACGCGCTGGGTTGAGTCCTGCTCTTTTTTTTTTACAGGTCAGTTTGTAACATGACTGCAACATTAACACTGTTCGAGTATTCATATAAAATACAAACAGAATAATTCGACTTACCTTTAGAGCCGCAAGTGGCCCTTAGTGCAAGTGCACTTTTTGGCACTTCTATGTACACTTCCACTTGGGCTTTGTGGCCCAGAGGTTTCCATGTGATGCCGACATGGATCCATAAAAGCTGTGCTGATTTCAGTTTTCAACCTCTGACAGTCCTGTTCCTGCTCAGTCTCTTCTTCTGCTTCTCTTTCTGTAGTGAAATAAAAGCCAGCTATGAACAGCCAATAACAGAAGAGGCAGCACCACCGGGCAACAGTGAGGTACCTGGAAACATCACCTCGGTCACAAACCACGAGAGTGTCTCACATCCTGCTCTGCCCCAACTACAACAGATCCAGCACCCTCAGCAACATGTGAGCGAGCAGCAGCAGGGTGCTACACACCTGCAGTACCCACCGCCCAGCCAGCGGGGCATTGGTCTCCTTCACCCCCACCTACCTCGAGTCCACGGACAGCCTTTTCACCGGGCCCCCATGCTGGGGCCCCTGAATGCCCTGGGAGGAATCAGGGGCCTCCTGGGGCAGCCACCCCTGTGGCCTGGAGGTTTAGGCCCTGCAGGTGCTGTTCCCCTGGTCTGGGGTTTCCAGCAGGCAGCTATGGACTTCACGGGTCCTTCACTGCTGGGAGGGTACCACAGCCCTGCAGGCCAGGGCGGCTTCAGGTACAGAGGGGGGCAGCGAGGAGGCTTTAATGGGATGTAGACAACCAGCAGATTAAACTATGACCCCAGAAAACTAACAGCCAGGAGTCCGAACAGGCCAAACAGGTGTCCACGCTCTGTTTCCAACAAAAAAATAAAAAAAGATCACAGTTTTAGCCAGGTTATTGCACCACAAAAAATTTCATGTTGTTTGTGGTTCAAAAGTGGGTAAAGCTAGAGTCTTAAAGTATGCAAGCTTCAGATGGTTTGTATAGTCTGCTTCTGATCCTGAATCATCCCAGGAGGTCAAAGAATCTGCATGTTTCTGTCAGTCAGGGCTCATCACCTCTTTTTATGTGCAAGACCGTGTCTTGAAAATGCCGCACACTAATTTTATATCAGTGCTGCTGGTCTTTGTACAGTATTCAAACTTAAAAACACAAACTTATTCAGCCTGTACTCCTGCAGGGCTGTTCTTAAACCCCAGGAGATATGTGAATGGGAATCAGCAATAATTTTCATACTCATTAGTTGATTTCTTTTAAATCAAGCTTCTAATGCGTTTCATTTAAAACATCAAAAATGTGAAAATGTTATTTCTCACATAAAAATATTGACTGTCAAGCCCTCCTGTAGTTGTTTTATGCACCTCGGAGCGACTGAAATGTCTGAAGACATTTGTCTCTGATGGCTGGCAGTCTGAGATCAGATCAAAAAAATGTTGTCCTCAACTACTTTCTGTCTCTTACTGAAGCTCTGCAGCCTCCAAAAACCTCAAAAAGCACCAAATATATGTTGGTCTGTTTGGTGTAGTTGTAATAAATAGTAACTCTGTGCAGAGTGTAGACTAAAAAACAAAAAAAAACCCCATTAAAGTACCAGCTGTGTGCTGAGCCTCAGCGCAGAAACCTGTTTACTATTTGAAAAAGACTGAAAGATGAAGCCCTTTCTCAGTTTTTGGACATGATTGAGAGCTAAAAACAAGCACAGCAGTTGGTGTACCTCAGTCACAGAAGAATTCAGTACTGACGTGGATACAGGACAGTTTCTGACTGAATGAAGGGTCTCATTTAAATCAGTATCATCTGGACCTTAAGTGTGACTCTTTTATTACTCTGAGTGGTAGTCCCGTTTTCCCAGATTCCCTGAACGCACCACAGTTTCACACTCTGGGAACGTTTAATAAGTAAAGTTTTTGTTTTGTTTTGTTGTGAAGATGTTTTGTCTTTGTGGAAAATGGCACTGCAGAGTAACCTGTACAGGAGGCTGACAAACAGACTGCCTCATACCTGTGGACGATGTTTATATCCTGTAAAAAAATTTAGTTTGTACAGAGTCTTTTGGTTGTTACACTCTGAGCTGTTTGTGTTAGATTTTATGTAGGGAGAGACTCTGGAACGGACCGGTTTTAACTTAAAAAGCATTTTTTATGTTTTCTTTTTTTATATCAGAGATTTTTTTTTGTATTAAAATAATAAACATTATATAAAACTTTGTGCTCTGAATGCAGTTCTAACAGTCGGCATTAATGTTGAGGTTTTCCAAAGTTTCTGACTGATATCTTTTTCCCTTTCCTCTTGCACAGTGCTGCTGTGGCGCTCTTTCCGCCTGCGAAAATCACGCAGTAGCTGCTCCCAGTCACTGGTGTCAGTAATTCCAAACACAGTGTAACAGGTGGATGAAGCCACAGCGATGTCACAGATTGTTGATATTATTTATCATGAAGACATCAAGCTGCCAAAGTCCTGAATGCTTCATGTGTTTACACACTGTTTAAATACGTTAACCCAGACTCACAGACAACTTTTCTGGCGCAGTGTCAGTCAGTTTGGATCCAACTAGAAGAAAATAGTACACTGATCAAAAAAAATGAAAGGAACACTTTGAAAGTATGTCGAATTTCAATGGAAAAAGAAATCATGCTGGATAACATTACTGACACGGAGTGGGTGATCTGTTAAGAATAAAAGGATGCCACATCGTTTGGTGGAAATGAAAATGAAAAACCTACAGAGGCTGAATTCAAAGACACTGCGAAAATCAAAGTGGAAAAAATGCAGCAGGCTGAAATGTCATCGCAGCACCTTAAAATGGTTTGTATAAAAAAGTGTTTTTGTATATAAAAGTGTCTGTGAATGGTGAACTGAAAATGCTACATGCAGATGAACCGAATCATTTTTTTGGGATCATTTCCCAGAGGCGTTTTACTGGATTTAGGTCGGGCGAGTGCGTGGGTCCTTCATCCTCCAGGAACTCAGTTTATCCACTATGTGAAACAAGTTGTTAGCTACTCTGCCTTTAAACCAGCTTTCTCCTGATTGGCTGGCCCTCACAAACTGAGGGTAGGTGGGGCTGTGTGTTGGAGATGACCCATATTATTAGAGATATCCCCTCACTGTTACTGCCTGAAACTCTTCACAGTACTCTCCAGCCTGAGCTTCTGGCTCACAGGGATTACTGTACATACACTTACCTCATTATGTGAAACTGTCTCAGAACCAGGGAACCAAACCAGAACAAAAATAAATCTGACCAGAATGAACTGGTGTCAGCACGTTTTAACTAACTATGCATAAAAGAAATGAAAGTCAGTATAAACCACAGGTCTCCAAACATTTATTACATTTAAAATAAATTAAAAAAAAATACATCAGCACAATGAAAATCACACAGAAACACAGAGCTTCTTAGGCAGCAGAAAATAAAGAAACATTTGTTCCTCACTTCTCTGCAGGAAAAAAATGGAAAAACTCAACAGTTGTCAGATACCGTGTCGTTCTTATAAAAAAAGTGCATTTAAAGACATTAAAATACGTTCCTCATGTAAAGGGATTCACCAAGAAACTCAGCCAGTGAGCAGCAGGAGAAAGACTTCCCGTTTGGAGGAGGCATTTCAGTTTCAGTGCTGTCTGTTTGAATTAACTTTTGCGTCTCTTAGAGAAAACCTCATATTTGAAGTTTTAGCCACTAAAATTTGATTAATTTTCCCATCGGGCTGTGAAATCTAACAGCCTCCCTCATTGAAAAGGGACAGATTTTTAACTTTAACTCATTTAATACCATTGGACTGGTGAGGAACGAACGAAAAACACAGCAAAAATAAACTCAAGCCACAGGATGATATACGTCACCTCATTCTGCCGTCTTGTTCCAAAATCAGCTCCCCACGTTACCCACTATGAAACTCAACCACCAACCTCAGCAGAGATGAGTTGTATGTAAAAGATGGACATCCAGGTCTGAGAGGTGAAACCAACACAGTAGATCAGTACAGAAGCTGGCATTGATACAGCTCGGGTTTTGATTATTGCAGATAACAGGCTCTGTGGGAAAGACGAGTAAAATTCACTAATTTTACTGTTAAACTCAAAACAGACTACACTACAGTTACATGACTTTAGGGGCGTGACCACTGAGCTCCTGTGTTTGGCTTGATTAGACTTAATGTTCCCCGACAGCTTCTGTCGTCTTGTTAGCAACCTGTTAATAAAGAATCTTCTTTAGGGCAAGTAAAAGCTTCGAGTATTTTAAGTAGAACTAAATGTAAAAATGTCTAAAAGTCATGTTGAGCACCAACCTTAAGTAATTAAAAATATAACTGAAACTGAAGACTGCATGTTTATGGTCAGAATCAAATCAGTTTTTTTAAGGCGGGTGTGATTGACATGTCACTATCCTACGAGCATTTTAGTTACATCCACACCTCATCTGCAATCCCTAGTTTCAAAAGCATCAGCTAACAAATGGGTGATGTCACAGTGGCTATGTCCATCTTTTATATACAGTCTATGGCCACCCCTTGTTGGTGGTCTGTAGGCGGGGCCTCGATATTACAAAGGATTTCATCTTTAGCTATGATTCTTAGCTGAACAGAGAGATAAACGATTATCATCAGACTTTCATATCTGCTCAGTGCCCACGTCCACATCACTGGTCCACTGTCGCATTCAAGTACACCTGCAGAGCGCTGGACGGTCAGTTTCTCGTCAGAGTCTTTAGCTCTGAGCTTCAGCCACCGCGGCGTCCGACTCGTGGACTACTCCCCTCTGCAGCTCTGAGGGATGAGTTTACTCTGACATATTCACACCAGTTCAGCTTTTATGCAGCATGAACATTTGTCTTAACTCTGTTTTATTACTATTGTGCTTTTTTTTGCTTAAAACATGACACCTGTAGTTCAGTACTCCATCTCCTGGCTTCTTCTTTTTTTAAAAGGAATTTTTTAAGGACGATTCTAAACCAGGGAAAAAAAAAAATTCCCTGGTTTAGAATGACCCCCAAGAAAAGGGCAAACTTTGTATGCCTATCCATCCAGAACGTTTTCAAGAATCCTGCTGGTAGACAAGCAACGTTGCAATTTCAGCTTTCAGCTTTAAGAGAATTTAAACATCGCTGTGTCCCCAATGTTAAATAAATTCAACATTAAGAAAAATAATGATTTAATTTGGGTTTTTCTATAATTGAGCAGCTCATGAGAGCTACAACCATCTCTGGAATATTTACTCTTCCCTTTTGTGCAGTGGGAAGAAGAGTTTATGGAGAATTACACTCAGTGACTCATTCAGGGGTTAATCTGCTTGAACCCACTGTTAGATTGTTACTGTTTCACTGTTAAACTAAACTGTCTATCTCCTCGTCATAGATCCAGGGGAGTACTGCTGATTTGTGACATTTTAGTACGCTGATCATCTGTCCCCTCGAGGGTCGGACCTCCTGAGGTCATCAAGTCTAAAGGACTCTGTAGTATCAAAATAAATGCACTCACATGAGAGTGCTGAGGTTTTTAGTTGACACAGGTTGGAGGTCACGTGCGGTGTGATGTTGAGGGAATCCGGTGCTCGTCGCGACGCTTCCGGGAAGGATTCAGATCTGACTCTAGCTCCCGCTGCTTCAGTAACAAACCCTGAGAGCACACAAACACAGTTTGTACAGGTGAGGATGCTCATCACTCATCATCGTCTTCATGTGGATCAACTCAGACGTGACGGGGAAACTATTCTGCTCATTTTTAGGCAACTGAATTTACTGAAAAGAGGAGAGCGGCAGACAGCTGGGTTTGTAATACACTGGCGGAAACTCTGTAACAGACTCTGTAACAAGACTTCAGGAGAATCAGCAGATAAAGACAGCAGACTTTATCTGCTAACCCTGGTTTCAGGGTCATCATACATTATTAGTAATTAATAATGTATGATGAACCTGACATAACTAAGTCGGAGAATGATTACTTCCTGGCTCTCTTCCACAGTGTGTCTTTTGTCCTGTCTCCCTCCCCCAACCCCCTACCAGCAGATGGCTGGCCCCTCCCTGAGCTTGGTTCTTTAGGTTTATTCCTGCTAAAAGGGAGTTTTTACTTCCCATTGTTGCCAAGCGCTTGCTCACAGCGGGTTGTTTGATTGTTAGGGTTTTCTCTGTAAGGACACCTTGTGTGTGGCTTTTCTTGTGTGTGTTACCTGGCGGAGCTGAGCCAGGCCTCTGAGGATCTCCTGCTGTCGGTGTGTGTGGGTGTTACGAAGCAGCTCTGGGTGGAGGAGGGGGTCTCGATGTGATGGAGGAGGCGCTCCTATAACAGGAGAGAACATTTATTTAGATGCAAACTGATGCACAGTAACATGCTCAGAGGTTTTTCTCTGCATTTATGCGCCGCTGTTTACAAGTTTAAGTTACTCCCAGAGGTGACCAAATGGATTGTTTTATCCAACTAAAGATCAGGTAGTTATCATGATTGTCTAAGAAAAAGAAATAAAGATTTATCTGTTTCTGTGCAAAGACTTTCAAAGTGACATTAGATGAAAAATAAAACTGATGCATGTACTCTGACTATTCATAGTAAAACGTGTAGGTACATGAACATCTCTGGGAGAAAGAAACTGGAAAAATGGGAGTCGTTCAGGAGGTGCTTTAAATTTTGGGAAAAAACAGGAGTGCTGGAAGTTCTGAGGATACAAAATGGACCCAGCTTTCAGGGTCAGAATAATCCTGAATATTTTTTTTAATGGCCACCAGAGGTGATACCTTTGGTAATATAAAGATTATGTAGAAGTCTGTGGCGAAATGACCCTCAGCTATGACCTCAGTAAACACTTTCCTGATGAGTTCATGAGCTCATTCACTATTTTCAGGTCACACTGATAGAAACATTGAGCCCATTTTGTAAATTCTGGTGATTCTAAGAGTAAGAAAAGAGAATTATCCAAGATTTCTTCTGTCAGGCAATTAATTGATTGGTTTTCAATGTTTTGGGGACTTGTGGGATAAAACTCTGGACAAGCAGATACAATTATGTTACTCCATCGTGTAACAATACTGTACTTACATGAAGGCTTAAACTTGAATAAGCATCTAGTTTTTGTTGTGACTATTCAAACCCAAATCATTTTCTCTACTGTATCGTAGAATTTGTGTCAATGGCGAGGCTGGAACTTGAAAAATTTGGGGATCATTAAATCTAGGTTGGTGCGTCTAACCTGAGTGTGTGAGGGGTGGAGGAGTGTCAGCGGGCTCCAGAGGGTCCAGGTTGAAGACTTCATCAGTCCTGACGTAAGGAATGAACTCCAAGACAAGAGGAAGAGTATTGGAGGCATGCTGACTCTGCGCTCTGTGTTTGACTGCAGGGACAGGAGGAGAGCGCCCTCTGGAGGACAAAACAAAAACATGAAAAAGCCCTCCATTTTTTTATTTTTTAGTCTAGAATAAAATGCACAACCAAACTACCTGAAAACTGGCTGAAAATACAATTTTATAATGATTTTAATTGTGGGCTGACCAAAGTTAATATAGTTTTCCATTTGTTCTATTAGTTTATTCAATTTAGTTAGTCTTATTTTTCAGTTTACGTTAAAGAGTGAGTTTGCAGGTAAGTTTTTATCATTTTGTGTATTAAAATACACAGAACACTGACATCCAAGTCTCAATAAAAATCTACAACAAAGTCTCATTTTGTTTTGACACACAGTTGTTTGTGGCCACACAGTTTTGAAGAGGGAGTCCCAACCCCACCATGCACAGCTGCTGGATTAATTAATAAAAATTAGGCTTTCTGGTTACAGACTGCACAAACTTTTTTTTCTGAAATTTTTAATCCTCCTAAAAAAATAAAAAACTTTCAGAATCTGTTTGAATATTAAAACCTTCTGATTGGTGTCTACTGTCCGCTGCTCACCTTTCAGTGTTTAAGCCTGTGGAGATGATGTGCCCTCTGGAGTTGGTTTCCACCTGAAACAGTAGCAGTCATCAACACACACATCCACCTGCAGCTGGGAGGGTTACAAATGACCTCCAGCCAGCAGAGAAAACTAGAAGTAACAAAAGTTTTCATTTTTAAGAAGCTGGTATGAGGGGGGGGCCTACCTTCCTGGTGGGACTGGTTCTGGTTTGCATGATGTCGGGGCACAGGCGAAGCTCCTGGGGTGGAGGAGGAAGAGGAGGGTCAGTCCTTGGCAGACAGGTTCTCTCCTGCAGAGCGAGGAGCTCAGCTTGCCTCTTTAGTCGACTCTCCTGTCTGTTCCTCTGCAGAGCAGCCGGGTAACGCTCCGAGGCTGGAACGAATCGACGGTTTGGCCTGAAGCAGAGCATGGATAGGGAGAGATTTTTAAAATGATATCAATACAATCCCTGTGTTTCAGATGTACTAGAGTGCGATGGTCTAGGAGTTTCTACCTCTGCGTGTTCCACTCAGGTCTCCTCTTGTCCCTCCTGCTCTTCTCTGTCCTGGCAAACGGCTCATATGGGTCTCCTCCTGCTGGCAGACAAATGTTCTCCTTCCCTGTTCTCAACGCTCTGCTCCTGCTGTTTGGAGGAGGAGCAGCAGTGGGCAGAGATGGAGGAGGCTGCACTGAGACATCTGGAGTCTGAGCTCTGAGCGGCAGAGAAGGAGCAGCTTCTGCACAAAGAGAGGGATAAACAAAAACATACAGACGTGAGGCCTTTCAGCAAATATTAAATAGGGCTGAACCAAAAAAATGATTTGTACTGTACAGGAAATAATGAGCAGCTTTCTAGAAATATTGCTCCTTCACACAATGAAAGCAAAAACAAAGAAAAAAAATCGAGAATCATTTAAACAGATTTTGAGTCAAGTTTGTAGGACCTAAGAGGTAAAGATGACACTGCTACAACTTTATTAATATATTCACAGAGAGCCTCTTCACTTATAGTCATTTATCTTGTAGAAAAACAGCGCACATTTCGGTGCTTTATTTCGGTGCTTTTTTTTTTTTTCCTGAGCCAATTCTAGCCAATCATTTTACGTTTCCGAGGATAGTAGGCGGGCCCAGGTACGTACGTTCTTTTAGAGCAGAGCTACAGATTAAAAACGCCCAAGATGAAGCGGTCAAAAGTCTGGCTGTACTTCACAGCAAAATATGCAAACTCAGCAGCCTGCAACAAGTGCTTTAAGGTGATACTGTGATACTGTCAAAGGAGGTAACACCTCGAATCCGATGAAACACCTGGCGACGCATAGCGGGTTTTTTTTAAAGCCGAGAAATGCACCATATTTGATAGCTTGCTGCGAGACCTCACACCGAGCACATCTTCTTCGGGTGTGGTGCCTGTTATCGGACCTGGAGTTAGCAACATCCCCCAAAAACTCAAAGAGTAGAGTCCTGGCCCCTAGCCCTGCAAGTGTAGCAGAAATGATGATGGATGATGATGGCAGTGAGTAGCTTAATTCTCTGCGTGAGTAGCTTAATGTTGTTCGTGTGTAATTTACGTTGAGTAGGCTAACCACGTTATTAAATTGATGCATGTAAGGTGAACTAGCAAACACCGTCGTAGTTACATGCGGCTGTCTTCTTGTTTGATGGCAGATACTCCCTTCACCCTGGCCAAAAAGGCTAAAATGACCAAAGAAAAAGTGGAAAACAGTTAAACATGAGAGGTTTTTGAACAAAGTTTGTGTTTTTTCCATTGTTTAAGTACTGCTTCCAGCCAAGAGTGATACCATATATGCCCTATAGCTGAAGAAAAGGCTAACATTGTTATCTTTTTACAAAAAAAACAGCTAAACATGAGAGGTTTTTGGACCAATTTTGTGTTCTCCATTCTTTAAGCACCGGTTTGAGCACCGTTTAAGCACCGGCACCGTTTCAAAAGTACCGGTTTGGCACCGATATCGGATAAAACCTAAACGATACCCATCCCTAGTGACCACAGAAGCCAAATTTGCTTGCTGTTCAAACCGTTCGGCAATGGGGAGCCTAAAGGTCTTAAAAAGGAGATGAGCTAAAACATTCTGTTTTAGACAGAGGATCAACCTCAGGAGCTGCACCAAGGCTCAGTAAAGGATAAAAAGGAACTTTTTTATAACTGTACATCATGCAAAGCTTCTCTAGAGAGAAAAATCTGAAAATGGGCAGAATGGGTCAACTTTAATTAAATCTTGCTAATTTAGTCATAAACTAGAAAGTAAACTGGTAGTTACAGTGCATTTTCTGCTCTAATTGAGGACTCAAAGCTCTTTTTACTCCACCCTGATGCTGCACTGAAACATTTCAATCTCACAAACATGGAAACAGATTTTTTTTAGTGGCTCAGTGCAGATAGACTTGAGAGACGCAGACATACTGTCTCCCACAACAGCAGTGTAAGTGGGTGTAGTAGCATTAGATACGTTACCTGTCTGTACAGCAGCGTCTTTGTAAGAGGAAACCGAAGTGCTGGTGTCCTCCAAATCTTCAGCCTGCCTGGTAACTGCTGAAAACACAAACAGACACACACACAGAGCTGATTATTACAAACATGTTTACTTCAACATCTTCTGCACCTCAATTTATTTTAATCAGCTGTCACCAGTGCTACACAGGGGGGAGCAAATCCTGAAGCAGGTGTGTTTAATAAACAGTTTGGGAGTGAAACGCTCTCTTCTGTCAGAAAGCAGAAAACATTAAACACGAATGAGCACACTGAGTTGGTTCTAGGGCTGGGCGATATGACCCAAAATTCATATCTCGATATTTTTTAGCTGGATGGTGATATACGATATATATCTCGATATTTTTTTTTAAAGCCATAAGGTAAGAACAAAAAGAGAGTTCTTAGTCAAAGCTGTGTTCCAGATGTCACACAGGCACTTTAACATACAGCGTAGATGTACATGAAGAAATTACTCAACAATAAATTATCAGCATTTATTAAATAATAGTGCTCCATAAATAAAAGAAAACTATGTTGTTTTTGTGCATAACAAATAGCTCACAATTGTGCAGTCAAAATGTAAACTAAAAGATGCTGAGCATAATAACAAAGTCTTGATGCATTCTCAATCATCCAGGAAAGTAAATCTCCAAAAGTTGAATCTGTTTATCTGGACGTAGCGTTTTGTGGGAGAAACGTAATATAATAACAAAGACAGATTTCACAGCAGCTCTGTTCCCAAGTTCTACTGCGTGACTGACAGCCTGGAGTTTGAAATCCTCTTTGTAACCGTGTCTCTTAACAGGTGCCATTTATGGCCCTTATACACACACAATCCGGTAATATTACGTTGAAGCACAGTACGTATCACTCCGCGAGGCTCCAGACTACGGTAGCCGTAATGCTGCGACAATCCATCAAGCGGATTGTCAGCTCCGTAGCTTACCAAAGTCGTACTAAAACATTTTTTGACAGATTGCTGAGCGCCGTGTACCTCATAAAATCGGTTCGCGGTCAGTAAGCACAACCAGAACTCATACATAAGGCGCACTGTCGATTTTTGAGAAAATGAAAGGATTTTAGGTCATGCACCCCCTGTGGGCTGCATGTCGTTAGCGCGGTTAGCTCGTTAGCGCGCTTAAATCTGGGTTTAAATCTGGGACTCTCGGCCATTTGACCTTAGAACTGAAGAAGCTTCTCGGATGAGAGGTGAAACGTCTTCAAGCAACTTAAAGAAGTCCAGACGCTTTTCTTTGCAAACTCCTTTGACTACGATGACCTGGATGACTGAGAACCTTCACAGACGTTAGCGCGCTTAGCTCGCTAACACGTTGACGCCGTCCAGCCCCACGCACGGGGCGATCCGCGGTAACTCGTTAACGGAGATTTGCCGTGTTCATCTTGTCGTTGCCTGCAGGTGAAGCTATGGGGGAGGGGGAGTTGTGTTCAGTGAAGGAGAGGCGAGGCCCAGTAACGTTGCTTAGAGACAAAAGTGGACGAAAGAGAGGCGAACTTGCGGCTCCACAAGTATAATTATAACGTAACATATACTATATCGATATAAACGATACTGTCACATCTTATATCTCGTATGAAAATATATCGATATTTTTAAAAAACTCGATATGTCGCCCAGCCCTAGTTGGTTCCTTGGTAGGGTACTAATGAAACTAATTCCTGTGGGTGGAAATCACTTTCGTTGCTGTTTATCAGTCTCTCGGCAACAGTTTTGGTTCATGGCAGAAGTGGATTACATTTCAAGTTTTTAAAAAATGACTCTCTCCATAATCCTCACAGTGGTTTGATCTACTGTTTGGCATTGATTTACTCTGCAAACTATTTCTGAGGCCACGTTCTGTACTTCTGCCACTCAGTAGAATAAAAGATATGTATGTTTGGACCCAGACTCTATATTTTTAGCAGCATTACCATGTGGTTGAATCCCGTGCTTTAAAGCATTGATTCATTACTGAGCAGGCAGAGTGAAAAATATGCTTTTGGTGCATATTTTCAGATCTAAAGTGCAAAGACGCTGCATAAGTCTTACTGACCGTTGGACTCCAGTTCCTGATGCAATCTGCCATCATGGCTGCTTTTTTTTAGCTGCTCCTCCTGATTGATCGATTGCTCCTGAAGATGAAGAACACAATGATACAGTTTCAGATAAGTACAGTTAGCTTCATCCTCATCAGAAAATGTTTAACAGAAAATATGAGAAATAAAGGAGTGCAGAGAGTTTACGTAAATGTTTCTGTATAAGAGTCTGTCTTGGACCTTTTCCCTCTCCTTCAGTGTGTCCATCTCATACTGTCTCTGCAGCATTTCCCTTTCCAGCACCACCCTCCTCTCTTCTTCCTCCTCCTCCTGTCTCCTCTTCGCCTCCTCTCGTTCCCTTTGCAGACGACGCTCCTCCACTTGGGCTTCGATAGCTCGCTGGTAGGAAAAGATAAAGTTTAGGGAATCTTGGTGAGAAAAACATTTACTGATCTCTTCTCTGTGCCTCCTCCTACCTGCTGTTCAAGCTGTTTGAGCCTCCTCCGCTCTCTCTCCTCTATCTGGGCAGGATCCAACAGGGAGGTCATGGTCCTCAGATAGCTGTACGTACGACATGAAAACAAAAAAACTAAATATATACACTTATACATCTGCAGCTCATCTCAAATAAGTCACCATGGATCGTGTACAAAGAGTCTCTTAAATATTTGACGAGACGTTCCTTCCCACCTGGCCCTGGTTGGGTACCCACGGGTTGTATCCACACTGTTTCCTGCGACACTGTCTGCTCCACAGCTGCTCGTAGCATCCCAGATGAGGGAAAGGCTTGACAAGGGCTCCCACTCTCCCCGTTCAGAGCTGCTGAACTGAGCCGGTGGCAGCGCTGATGAAGCTGCAGGCTGGACAGGCGGCCTCCTCTGCAGCGAGTCAAAATGTGTAGCCCAGAGCTCGTGGTCCTCCGCCTGCAGACACAACAACACCAGACTCAGGGGGACAACTTTGACCTCTCAAACCTGCCTGGTCTGTGCCGTGTCCCCGCTGTACCTGACTCTGCAGCACTTTCTCTCGTCTCCTGCGCTCAGTCATCTCCTCTCTCTGACGGTCCAGCTCCTCCAACCAGCACCTCCTCTGCTCTTCTCTCCTCTCCACACTTAGCATCTCCTCCTCCATCGGAGTGACCTCCTACAGAGATGCAAGGATTTAATTTTAATTCATATTTTTTGTTGCCTAAACACATCCTTAAGATCACAGTTAAGTTTTGTTGTAAGTAAATTTTAAACACACAGACACACACACACAAAAAATATGCTCGAATTCAGTCAGCAGCAGTTCTGAAATGAATAACCCTGAACTGTATAGATAAACAACACTTGAGAGAAATATCAGATTCAATAAATCTTTTCCCCTTCACTCTCCCAGTGTGATATGAAAAAAAACTGCAATGAAAGCGACATTTTTTGTACTATAAGTTAGAGAGGGATTAAAAGGCAAATAACAACAACTTAGGGAAAGTTATGTTATTGAAAATGTTCTAAAAATCTTCAACTGCACTTTACTCTTTTACTTTACTCTTAAAGAGTAAGGTATAAGAAAAAAAAAGCAGATAAATACTTCGTCTGAGATGGAACATGTTTTATCTATCCCAAAAGTTCTTGTTCCAGCGGCTAAAACAGGAAACAACCAGTAATGAAATAAAACAGCTATTATTGAAGCAAAATGACAAAAAAACTGAAAAAGAGCTAAGAACTAAATACAATAAAATAAAAACAAAAATCTGTGTAATACACAATTACTAAGTAAGAAAAAACTAAATATACAATTAAAAGACTTGAGTAAAATAAACCAACAGAATATATTTTTATTTTCCATGTTTTTTGCAATTATTTAGTCACCAGTGTCTGATTTAGACTGGAGGTAATCATAGTCATGTTTTAACCTGTAATGGACAAGTACAAGCATAATAACCCGTGTGGTTGTATTCTTGTGTTTTACATCACATTAGATAGACATCTAGCTCTAGAGATAATCTCTAGAGATAAGATATCTAACTGTAACCCACCACATGCATCAAGTAATAAAACACATTTTGTAAGATGCATAGGATCATAAGAAAATAAAGTAGCCAATAAGACCAATCCACCCAATCTAATATAAATAAAAAATTACTGATAATTGATTAAATATACTTTTTCTGTTAGTTACAAATTTAACTGATGTTTAGTCTTGCTGAGGACAGAATGGAAAGTTGGTGTTCTTACATCAGAAAAAGTGTGATGGTGTGAAGAAATGAAAAAAAGCTATTGCATGGCTGCTCCAACCTCAGTGTTGATTTTATCTGTGTATTAAAAGTACTTTTATTACCCCGAGTCTGAGGCTGGATCTGATGGCTGGCGGCTGCTGTTTGTGGCCGATCGAGCTCTGCACTGATAACACACTCTGTGTGTCCTCCTCAGTCTGAAAAACACACAAATACACAAAAGGCTTTTACACATGCTACAAATAAAATAAAATAAAATAAAATAAAATAAAATAAAATATATCAACCCAGAGTCCAATCACGTCCTGCATAAGCCTGTATTCTTCTTAACTGACAGTAGAGGGTGACAGCTTCATACTGAATAAAGTATGATGCAAATAAGTCAATTTTGCACATTTTGGCTATTCTAAGAGTCAAGCCCACTTTCCTAAATCAATTCATCCATTCCAACTAATTCTTGAGCATTACTTAACACAATTCAGCTTGTAGTTCTAGTTGTAAAAGTTCTACTTTTATATTTTTGGAACAGTTGGTAAATTTTTAAATCAGCAGTTTAATTATTAAAAAAAAAGAAAGAAAGAGACGCAGGAACTCAGAGGTGAAATATGCACTGTACCTGCAGTCTGCTGGGTGCTGAATGTTGCTGCTGCTTTAGGGCCACCTGTTCATCTAACACACACACACACACACACACACACACACACACACACACACACACACACAGTATTACTTTGATTAAGCACTCACTGTCTAATGAAACCAGTTTGACAGTTTGATAACCATAGGAGTCATTGTCAGTGTTGACCTATCAGTATGTCATTTCAGGTTACCTATAAATTAAAATAAACATCACAAGGTTAAACACTGATTTTGGAAAACAAAACAAAAAAACTGTTTTTCAAAAGTGTTGAAAAGTAGTACTCAGAGTCTTAAGTCAAAGTCAAAATCTTACTTAAATAACACTACAAAGGTTTTAACATCGAGTACTCATTATGCACACTCTGGTGTAATTGTGCTCTTGGAACCGTTAAATTGTGACCATATAAAGAAATGGTCATCAACAACAGTCAGAGAGCCTGTGGTGTTCACATCATGAGCAGTTGGTATTAATGGACTCAAAGTGTGCCAAGGAAACATTCCCCTGAACATTACACCACCAGCAGAAGCTAGGACTGTTGACACAAGGCAAGTTAGGCTCCATGGAGTCAGGTTGTTGTTTCTGACTGAGCATCTGCAGACTTGGTACTACAGACTACATTTTGCACTTTGGTTTGTGGTACCAATAGGTTGGAGCAGATTCTCTGTTCAGCAAAAAAGGGACTGATTAAATGAAATCTATCCTGTCTGGCTTCTGACCTCTTGCTGGATGTTTTCCCCTCATAGTTCAGAGTAAATCTAAACACTTGTGCTGAAAATCCAGATGGTCTAACTAATAAGTAAAAATCATACATCAGTGAGGTGTGTAAACACTAAATTTACATTTTTCAGGCTATGAAAGTGGCTTTCTTTTTACCTGATAAGACCAGAGTAACTTATGTTGAATATATAACACAATCCAATTTAAAATAAACTTCCTTTAATGACAGCATGCTCAAAATGCATTTTACATTCTCTACAGACAGAATATATTTTATACATGCAACCTGTGGAGCCATATTTTACTGACACCACTGAAGCAAGCCTTGCTGCAAAGTTACTGCAGGACAAACTGTTCGTATTATATTTTCTCAAGAATTCAGTTTCTAAAGCAGAAAATGCATAAATATAATTTCATACTTTACTCTAATCTGCTGCCAATTCTTTTTTCTTTTTTTTACACTTCTGACATCATAGCAAATACAACAAAGAGTCATGTGTCCACAAACTAAAGGCACATTTGTAAATAGGCTGTGGCACAGAGTCTGAAGAGTTCTGAAGCGACTGATTATAAAACGACATGTAAATGGATCAAGTTTAAAGTCTCAGAGCTCTAATGTGCACACAAGAAGTGCACGTAATGATTTTCTGCAGCATTGCTCACTTGCCTTACATGCAGCACCTGTGTTGTCCTTTGCTGTGTCATTATTTTACATTCCTTATGTTTGTCTATTGCCCATTCCTCTGATTCTTAAGTAAGCAGAACGATCAATTACGTGCAGAAGAAAAGTGAAATGACAAGCAAAACACCCCCGTTAATGTGCAGCAGAAAGTGATAACCATCATCATATTAATGGTCATCTCTTAAAAAGAAATTACAGCTGTGTCTAATTGCTTCGTAGTACGCCTCTCTGCTGTTTCATAAATAGCAAAACCAGCATTGCAAAGTGACTGACATTTTTCCTCATTCTGATTTTTTAACATCAACTGAGGCTTGATTTCAGGCTGAGGTGAGTAAAGACAATATAAGATAAAACAATAACTAAACTCTTACTGTGTTTGCTCTTTGCTGTTCAGCAGGTTTATCAGAGCCATACAATGATGCTCAAACTCTCTGGTAGAACTGTCACCATTCTTAATATACATGAGGATTACTGGTTTAAAATGCCTGCGTGTGTGTGAGTAACTGTACGTACCGAGTTCTTTCTTCCACTGAGCCTTCTTAGCTTCGATGGCTGCCTTGCTGTCTGACTGTCGCTCTTCCAGCCAGCTGAACATACCTCCAGACAACCTGAAGAACAGCATCATCACAACATCTTCAAAACGTGATTTTTTTTTATCTGCTGTAACAGTGATGTGACATTCGTGTTGTCTAATGATATTCATGCTTGAATTAAAGAGTCAGCTAAGTTTCCAGAGTCCTATACACTGACTGCCATCTACAGTAGGTATGCATCATGAGGAATTTGATTTTGCTACAAGAACTGTGACAAGCTCCTCACTTGTTGTCTTTCTGTTGTGAGCTTCCCATTGAATCTGTTCCTTCTCCATCTCCTTTCTTTACTCCCTCCCCTCCTCCTCTATCTTCCTCCTTCATATTCTCTCCTCCTCCTCCTTCATTCTGTGAGTAGCCAGATTTTGAGCTTGTTTGATTTCCTGAAAGGGGGAAAAAAAAAAACATGAACTTTTTAAATTGCTCTTCACTCTGTGCTTCAATCCTTCTCAGTGCACCACTCCACCATTGCTTCCTTGAGTCTTGTCATCGTCTGGTGGGTGCTGCACGTTGTTGGAGGTCTGGACAGTGCTGAGGATGTGCTGCAGCTGCTCACTGGTCAGACACACCATGCTGTCCTTCAGTGCTGCATCCCTACTGGCTGCTGGGTCTTTAAATCCTGCCTTTCCAGCTCCTCGAGTCCTAGTGTTTCCCGCTTGTCCCGTTTTCTCACCGGCTCTCAGGGACCCAAGAGTAATACTGTGTTTCTGCCTGTCTGACTTCACCTTCAGCAGAAAGACAGAAAATCAATGGTTGAGGGGAGACAATTACAGAGTTATTTTAAATTTAAGGCAACTTACAATACCCTATTTTATAAATAGTGCACAGTATGGACAGTCTGTTGTGGTGAAGAGAAAGCCAAGTGTTAAGGTTAAACTGTTAAATTACCAGTGTATCTGTAGGTCTTTTGACGATGACCTACAGATAGTGCCTGAATGAAAAAGATCGCAGATACAAGCAGTACAAATTAACTTCTGCACAAATGGGTCTATGTTCAGTCATTCAGGAAGAGTTTAGAGTAGACCTGCTGCTCTTTCACATCAAAAGAACCCATGGTTAAGGCATATAACGAGAACAACACTTGCAACTGGTGTTTTAGGCGTTTTCTACTAGGAGATGACCCCACAACATGCTGGAGAGATCGTGTCCCTCAGCAGGCTTAGAAGGGCCTTTGTTTCCCCATCCAGAGGAGCTGGATGAAGTAGGTAGGAGATGAATTTCTAGGAATCTCTGCTAAGGCTGCTTCCCCCATTGCCTGCATCCAAATAAGTGGTAGAATCCAAAGAACCTCAAAATATTTGAACTAGACAGTAATAACTCTAAACCAGTAGTGCATCAACAGAACAAAAATACAAAACATGAAAAACACGTACATATGTATATAAGAAATATTTACATGAGTATTTATAAGAAATAGTCCCATTTTATCTGCTATAATGCATCTCCTCCAGTGTGTCAAAGCAATGATCCTTGAAATTTATTTTAATTTTTTTAGGAAGTAAACAAAATCACAGGAAAGTATATCTGGAAAGTGAGACAGGTGGTGAGCAAAGATTGTGTTGGTGTGGCAAAAACCCCTCCCAAAACTGCTGTGTTTTTAATGTGCTGTGTGCCAGCATATGATGGCACCACAGTTCAAACCCTTTCCACCAAATGCTCTCTGTCAGATGCCTCAGGACATCTGACAGAGCATTCAGCGGAAATCTCTGCTGACAATCTCATCACAGGAGACAAATTCTGTGAATTTGTCTTGCTTTTCACTCGATGGGCTGCCTTCTGGCTTGGAAACTGTGGACTCTCGTCCCCAGCAATGATCCCTCACACGAAATTTGTGCCAGGTTGAAACAGAAGTTGATGTTTGCTCTCTGTGCATGTTTGAGGTCCATGATTAAATTATAGAAGGAAATTGGCACAAGTGGTCATAACTGGTCTTCCAGAGAATTCTGAAAGTGGTCTTTAGATGCACAAGAAGAAAAGAAGATCGATCACATTTAGATCACAAAAAAGAAGAAAATTATCTTCAAAACAACTGAAGTGAAAAAAGTAAAGCAAGAAATTACAATATTAACAAATCAAAGACAAAGAAAAATATAGTAGGAGACTGAATAAATAGCAATACAAATTGGGAAAAATGTCTATAAATAGAACAGCCAATTAAGAAAAACAGTAAAAAATGTGAACAAAAACCATTGAAGAACTTCAGATTCAACAGAAAGCAAGTGAGACTAACAATATCCTGCTCACTCGCCTTTGGATTTTATGTGTGAGTGGGACCAAGTCGGAGAAGAACAAATAAAAAATAAAAAAATGTTATGTTATCATTTTATTATTTCATAGAAGCTTTTTTGAAACTGTGTCCAAACATTTACAGGTATGCTAAACCAGATCCTTACCTTTGCCACAGCTTTGACGACGCCAACTTTATGATGATCATGTGTTTTCATTGAAGTCAAGCTGGCACTCTTCCCTTCAGTATTGGAGGTGACAGATGCACCTGCTCCTCCTGCCTTACTCCTGGCCCCTCTGTGCCTCATTGCCAGCTGTCGGGGTGGACGCTCCTCCCCCTGTACATCTGACACACAGGAGGTCTGCTGGCAGCTGAGGATGTTTGCTGCTCCAGGCCTGAAGGACAGCTGTGAGGAAACACACCAGATCAGACAAAACTATAACAGTCATAAAGCCGACAGACCATCATGCATTTGTTACTGATTATTAGAAACATAAACAATATGTCACCAAAAGTATTTGGATAAACACACTTTCATGAGAATATAATAGCCCAACTTTAAATTGGAGTCCTACCTTTGCTGGATTTTTATCAACACCTGCAGTGGAACAGGCATGGGAGTAGTAAGTATAATTTCAAAAATAGGAATTTTACATAAAGTAATCTTCACAGTGTCGAAACACAGCTTTAACAGGAAGGTTAACTGACTGCTAACTGTGCATTTGTTAACAGGATTACTCAAAGAGCTATGGATAGATTTGGATGGAAAAACATTATTTTTCTACACATCCAAAATGAAGATTAAAATGTAGATTATAAAAGCTTAACGGTCTCACCATGACTGAGCAAAATCAACTTGGGTTTTCCATTTTCAAGTTCAAAAAGCAGGCCGTCCCTGTTCACAAACACATCGATTAGGGCACAGAAAAACACAATAAACACCAAAAATTATACTGTAGCTGTACTGGACCTACAGAACCAACTGTTTCTACTTTCATTTTTCAAAGTGTGTTTTGTCCAAGTCCAAATATGGGATCAGGATCACTGAAACAGCACTCAAATAACAACTGTCCTACCACAGGAGGGTCATGGTTTTTCTTCGCTTAAATGTCCCATTTATGAAACGTCACACAATCACATTTTATTTGCTTAGTTATGAGTCAGTACAGGGCAAAGATCGATACTGCATTTAAGTCTCATTATCTAGTCTAAGTGGTTGGTGTATGCTCAATTTCCACTCCATATTTTTTATAATTGTACTACAGAAGCTTTACATATTCACAGTTCAAAAATAATCCTTATTTATCTTATAGTGATGATGTGAGAGCTGACAGAAGTAGTAGGATTAATTGTGAAGTGTACCAAGCTTTACTCTGCTGATTCAGACAAATGCTGCAGAACTGATCACACTGTGCTTCACAGTACAAATGAATAATGACCCAAAGCATACCAAAAAAGCAATCCAAGATTTTATCGAGGCAAAGAAATTGGATATTCTACAATGCCCAAGTCAGTCACCTGATCTCAGCCCAATAGAGCAAGCTTTTCGGCTACTGAAGACCAAACTGAAGGCGAAATCCACAAACTAGCAGAAACTGAAGGTGGCTGCAGTAAGTCTGCAGAGCATCTCAAGTGACGAAAGGGATTGTCATCCAAGTATTTAAAATTGTGTTAGTTTGCCAAATTTATTTTGCGCACATAAAAATGTGTCTAAAAACGGCTGCAATTCCCAAACCGTTAATGCAAAACCTGGAAAACTCAATTAAACGCTGAAAACTGATGTACAGAAGCAAACTACTAACTGTTCGACTATACTTAGGGCTCCAAACCTTCTGCCCGTAAATCAATACAATGTTAAGATGTTTTGGTGCACACCAGTCTCACGGTGAAATTTTCTGAGTTGTTTGTAAGGGCTGTAGTCAGGTTCATAGGGACCTTTGTGGGTTGACCTCCCCTTTTTTATTGCTGCAATGTAATGTTTTTAAAATGGGTCATGTTATGTATTGATTCTCTTTGGTTTTAAGCTAAAATAATCCCCTTCATTTCACTGCGACACATTCGCCTCCGTGTTAGCCTAAGCTAGCTCCCGTTACCGTTATAAGGAAGACTCACCCGAGATTCATGCCGACAGAAGACGGCTACACGTCTACCTAGGGCCGTATAAAACCAGATGTGGAAACTCAGCACATGACGTACAGCTTTATAAAAGCGCTTTTGTCAGGCTCTGACTGGCCAAACTGCTAGTTCCTCTATGTACAAACAGTGTACGTTCGTTGCTGGCGACGACCAAGAAAAGTGTCACTGATTGGCTAATTCTTGATCATGTTTAAAATTAACAGCCAATCACATGTCTTCATTAGAAAGATTTAAACGATGTTGCATTTAAAGTAACTCGGAATTAGGCAAACGATTAAGCCCTTTTCCCATCAGCTTGCTACCTCTATTTGTTGATTAATTACTACTATTAGCTAGTAGGTATTTTAAATGGTCCACCACCTACCAGGAGGCAGTATAAATGTTGTGTGAATGAGGGTCACAGTGATCACCGTGATCGACTTGATTTTTTTTTTACTTTTCAAAGGGGTTCTGAAGGTAGCCTCCAATTATTAATGCGTTGTTTGTAGTGAGACGAATTTATGTAGTCATCCTTTTAAGTCACTCATATTTATGTATATCGTGGTTTGTTCTTTATATTGGGACAGCTTTTTTGTTTGCTTTTTTATGTCCCCACTTCGCTTACAGTATCATAACATAATTACTGAACATAACTACATCATCGTAACCACCCCATATCATGATTTTTTTTTTAAATCTTAGCTTCTTTTATACCACTTTAATTGCAGTTTTATCAACACTGTTAGTGTAGCATCTGCAGTCAGTTAGTTCTTTAAGTGTTTATGTTTAAATAATATCAGTATTTATGACCTAAATTAATCATTAATGAATTTAAGTCATATTGTATTATTGTACTGTTATTGTTGTTGTTGCTCTTGTTGTTGTTGTTGCCAGAGGCGTTTGAGAGGTTCAGACAACAGTTTACATAACTGTAAAACAGTCATGTAAACGTCCCAATTTAATAACAATGTCTACTCATTATTTTTTGTTTTGAAAACTGAAACCAATTGAGATCAAAACTAAAGACATTTCAAAGTTTTTGTAAGAACTCACTATTCGTATTTCTTTTTTTAAAAGTTTAAGTTATTTCTTGAATGAGATTTCTTGATTAATATGTGTTTTTTACAAGTTGTCTTTAACCTTGTGTATACCAAATATATTCAAATAACAGTTACATAACACATAAATGTAAAGTACAAAAAACAGGAAACAAAGATAATTTGTCATGATTCTCAAGCCCAGTAAAACCCCAAATATTAAAATATAAATGTACTTATGATTAAATAATATAATGCATATGATTTGCATATTAAGTAAGTAAGGTAAGAATGCGAATGCCACTTAAACAAGTTCCACATCAATTATCTGCACTGGATTTATTTCTGAATAACTATTCATATATGCCCCTCTAACCTACCTCCTGTATGCCACTCCATTTGGAAATTCATGTAAACACCTCAGACTAGTGGTGACGTTTGGCTTGCAGCAGTTATAAAAGAATTATTCCTCATGTTTCTTCCCCAGATAAAGCTTTAAGTTGAGTTTTGGTTAACAATCCTGGTAAACGAAAAAAAAGCTGCAGCTTGCGAGTAGGGTCGTAAGAAACTGCAATTCCCGTTGTGACCTGAAGATGGCACTAAGCCGCCATTGTCACGCAGATGAACCGTAGAATCCAAACAGGCTGACGTTAGCCTCCTCCTGGATGTTTTTCTTCGCCGTTAAAGAGTTTGGCTACAGTAGAGCGACATTAATCAACCTCTCCAGTCTCTGAAGCACCTCCAGCGACACCTCTGCGGAGTCTGCTCCCCGTCCACTCGATGCTCCTGAAGGTGAGTAGCTATCGTGACAGCTCGGTGCCTCTCTAACCGGAGAGACTGCGTAATGTTAGCCGCTAGCGTTAGCATGCACCGCTGCTCAAACGGCAGAGTCAGACCAGTGTTTACCGTCAGAGTCCGACACTCGGAGCATTAGTTGAAGAAGAGAGGAGGTTTACCACTGACATGAAAATGAAACAACGGGAAGATTTATTTTTAACTCTAAGCCGTTTGAAAACGAGTCTGGCTGACTTAGCTAGCTAGCATGTTGTCAGGCTAAGGTCAAGAAGCTGTCCAATCTGACAGCTAACGCTAACTAACATGGTACCGATTCTACAAACGGGATATGTAGGAGACAGCCACGCCAATAGCAGGTAACATCAGCACCGGTTCTGACCGCTGGAAACGGGGCTGTGTCGGTCACAAGATTTCCAACAATAGGTGGGTTCCTGAAAGTTTGACTGGGGTAAATATGGTTTTAAGGGAGGCTGATGGAGTCAGATGGGCTGCCCAGTGTGGCATACTGGGATGGGTTGGTGGTGGTATTGCTACCTGGCATTTTATGAAGGTTTGCCCGGGTTTAGTCGTAGCTTTTCTGGGTGTGATGCTGGTGCTCCACAAATGGCGACAGTGTTAGTAAATAAACCGACTCATCCGCTTTACTTCTGCTCTGTGGCGTTTCTGCAGAGGATGCGGTGGTTTCTGTGGCTCCTATGTATTTCTACATAACCAGCAGCTAACAGCCTCTTCTCAGGCATCAGTCAGCTAACCTCAGTGATGACTGACGAGGTTTCCAGGTCTTAATATAATTTTCTGATCATTACATTTCTGGTATGTAACAGTGCTGTGCAAAAGTTTTGAATGTGTCCTCATTTCTTTATATTTTGACTTCCAAGGAGCCAGACTTTCTTGTACATTTTTTGAAGTGATCTTGAGAAATAATTCTGCTCGCTTTCTGGATTTTTTTTCCCACTCGTTTTCAGTCCTTGTACCTGATAATTTTCAGAATATTTTTTTTTGTTTTTTCAGCAACTTAAGATTGACCTATGAATCATCCAAGCATAAAAAGGCTTCTAACTCAAAGGATGAATCAGTGTTGTGTCTAAGCAAAACTGTCAGCTTGGTAAAGAACCAGTAACCAAGTATATCTTTAGACACTTGGTTAGTGGCAGCCTGTTGCATAACACATAATTTGCTCCCATTCATTTAGTCAAATCTGTGAAAATATCTAAAGATAACACAGTTTGTTGGTGCAAAACTACAATTTTATGTCTATCAAGGTGATTCTCGAAGAGCTATTGGCCCAAAACTGTAAGACTAGGTTGTGTGAGTTTGAGTGTGTGGGTAAGCTAGAAAAATGCCCTTTTTGGAATTATTAAAGTTTCCCAATCTGAATCTGAAAAAATAACTATATCTTGGCGTGGAGAAAAAATCCTAAAAAGACCTGACACAAGACCTGAGAGTTCCATCCGGTGCTTCATTTGATTCAGCTACTGTTCACTGAAGCCATGTCAGAAATGGTTTTAGTGGAAGGGTGGCTGTCTAAAGTATCTTAAAGCATGCTCAAGAAACCATTCTTAAGGAAGGAGGCTGTGTTTCAGCCAGTGGTTTTGGAGATCTTGTCAAAACTGGTATAACTGTAAATGCAGGAAAGTACCATGAAATTTTTAAACACCATGCAGCACCAACTAGAAAGCATTTGATTGGGAACAGCTTCATTTTTTTTTTTTTTTTTAGCATAACAATGATCTCAAACACACACCATTGCAGTAAAAGCATACCTGGATAAAGGAACACTATCAATCATGAATTAGTCTCCACTGAGCCCAGACCTCAATGTTATTGAGGTAGTGTGACAGAGAACAGAACAAAAGGCAGCCACCATCCAAAGAAGAGCTTTGAATTTCCTTCAAGATGCCTGGAGAACTATTCCTGAAGACTACTTAAAGAAATAACAAGGAATCTTGCCTAAGTTCAGGCTGTGATGAAGAATAAAGGTGGACATACCAAATATTGACTTTCAAGCCCGTTAAAAATGTACAAACTTTGTTTTAGCCTTATATGCTGTATTTTTGTGTATGTCTGAGCACAAATCATTGCACGTTCCCCATCCTTATAGCAAAATATAAAGAAATGATGGTGGCTGAGGAAGTGCAGACACACAAATGTCAGTGTTTTATAAGCAGTGTTCTTATTTTTCAATGTTTTATTTATTTGATGTTTTCTCCTCCTTTAATGAGTTTTACCATTTACAGTTTTTGTCATATATATTTTTTGTTGCTATGCTGTAAATCTCTTGTCAGACTAAAGCTAACTTTTTGTTAATGATTTTCCAGTAGCCTGAAATGGGTGGACAGTCAGTGTACACATTCCAAGTGTTTGTCTCAATATTTACATTTTTCAATGCTGACCAGTAGCAGTTTATCTTTTCTGAACAATCAAAAACAGAAACAGATTCTGAGACCGATTCTGATGCTGGACAGTATGATGTTATATTATTATTATTATTATTATTGTTATTATTTTTAATATAGATTTAAAGGACCAGGAATACATAAAATCTTAAGGTATTTAAATTTAAGAAATAATGCATAAATTATGACAATGCAAAAAAAGAACAACTCAAAATAAATAATCTACACTTTGACACAGGGAGTTAGTCCTGAACAGGACGCTTATGTTATGTTTCAGTTTGATTTAACGTAGCAGTGAGTGTTAAAATGATAATTGTCAAAAATAACTTTCTTCAATAAAAAATGTTCAATATTAATTTGATAGAACTCATTCCATCAGTGGCTTGATAGACAGCACAGAAAGGCTAATGATGATGAGAGCACCGCTAAGTTGAACCATTCATGTGACTGGAAGAGAGTTAAATCTACAGCATGTTAGGTTGACGCACCAGCAGCACTTAATCTATGGGTCTCTGCAGCCATACAAACTGAAAGACTGATCGATGGTCAGTATGGCGTATATAGTGAGTCATAAACACAGAACAGTGGCAGTACAGATTAAATGTTTTACAGTTGTTTAGGACCAAAGTATTGTCATCTTGGGTTGTTAAGTCAGGGTAAGTGATTTGTTGGAGGTTGTCAAAGTAGCTCCTTTTCTAAATCCATGCACTGCTCTCGCTCTCTGACATGCCCTCGTTTCATCTTTTGTCATCATTGTGCACTAGGGAATGTAAAAGCAACCTGTTGCCTTAGCAGTGATATCGCAATATTAAACATCTAGATCACAAAAACAATTATACAGGTGTTATTGCTGATGCTATGCGATTGCACAACCCTAGTTACTAACTCCATGGCCTTAAACATTTCTATTAGACCGCACTTCCCCAGCTGTGTATAGAAAGTTGAACATCTCTGTCTTACTTCACTGTTACACCAAGTGTGGTCAAGTTGGGCATCTGATCCAAATCTGAAATGGTCAGAATTAAGGTTTTAGTTTATAATAGATGCTTATGTTACTTCATTGAAATACAGTCATATAATGTTCTATCGTACATTTGTCATGTTCAGTTTCTGACAGAAAATAAGAAACAAACCAAAATTAACCATTGTATGTTCACATCTCACTTTTAACCTTTAACAGAAATACTGATTTGGTTTATATCATGATGAATATCAATATCAACTGATGGCATAATAATTTATTGTGGCACCAAACAGATTTGGTGTACCACCAGTCACTATCCAGGCTCATTAAGTTTTCTTGAGATGTTTAAATTTAATCAGACATCAATGCCAGATGCAGACCTTTCATATAACGTACAGTCCAAATTAAGATCATTACAAAAGACCAGTCAACAAAGAGTCAAGAAAAATGCTTCATTGACTTCAGGATGACAGCTCAATATCTGTGCAGAAAGTTTCATAATAAGAGAGTGACAGATCTTTGATCTTGTGGTACAGCTGTAACATATAGCCCAGCCTTCTGCCATAAAATTCACAACACATCAAAATGAAACTTCTTTTTACAGCCTTTTGAGATTTGTCTTAGAAACATAATTTGCTGTAGCTGAATGCCTTTTTAGTTCAATGACTTTCTGAACCCTCAGTTCTCTGTGACTCCATGTGACTACTTATTTGTGGAATAAAATTAAAAATTATAATGCAAATTATTCTCTGTGAAAACAAAAATTGTCTCATGTTGAATGGAGTCCCAGGTGTCTCTTAACAAGCATTCATTCTCTGACCTCAGTTGTCTGCCTTCAGTATCAATTTTGTTTTGTCTGCATCCAGTTAAACTGTGCGGGCCTAAATTTATTAAGAAATTTGAGCGCTGCATTAAAATACTGAATATGAAAGCTCCAGAGTAGAAACTTAGTTCAACAAAAGTGATTACTGACACACTAATTAGATAACTAAGGATAATTGGAACAAAATGGACTACACCTGTGATTTCTGATGAGCCTAATTGCGTGCATATGGATATGAAATTACCCGTGAACAAGGACAGCATCCAAGAAAATAAACCATTCCTTCTTTTTCAGCGTGAATAAACTTTGGTAACAAACATGAAAAGATGCCTGATGAGTACTGGGGGCACATCTTTAGTCTGATGAGACCAGAATACAATAATTTGGTTCTAACCTCACCAGGACCACCCTGGTGAAGTGCAAAGTAAAGAATGGAGGAGGGACTATAATGATATAGAGCTGCAAAAGGTAGATGACATTTCTAAATGGCACCGTGAATATTCCTGGACCAAAATACAAGCTGACAAGGTGGCTTCCAGTCACCTGATGCCCTGTAGAAGATGCCAGAGAGAAGAGTCAAAGCAACACTGCCAAAAGAATCTGAAAGTATAAATGAATTTTTGCAACTCTGTAAGCATATAAGAGGAGATTATCAGGGGAAAAAGTAAATAAAGGTGAATATAAGAAGAGGGAGGAGGCAAATGGATGCAGAAAGATTCAAATCTTTGTAATAAAAGATGTACTATTTGTTTGTTGCATTGAATTCCAACTATAGGGTCTGTATTCTTAATGAAAATAAATTCTGAAAAGTTTAATACATTTTACTATTCTTTTGTGAACTTTTTATAAAGATAGTTTTAATATCTCAATAACAAAAATAAAATTTTTAATAGATTTTTAATGCTATCAAAATTGTTTGACATACTCAGGCAAATTAATTTTATTTAACTCTGCATTCACACAGGAAGTGACTAGAATTGATCATAGAAGGTCAATGACATTTAGCAACTTTATGCAAAAACAAGTGAGAAGCGACCACCAATAACCATAAAGAAGAAGTCATTTGACATTTCAGGTGGGGTGGGTAGGCAACTGGAGCCTGGAATATTCATTAGTGACCAATCACTGATGAGTGAAATGCTTTATATGAGGATAAAATTAAAGGTTTAACTCATAGAGTTAAACCTATCAATTTAACTAAAGAGTTAAACCTTTAGTACAAATCATGTGAATTATACCCTGGATTTTAGACACACTTTAACTCTTTGAACCTGATACTATCTTTGGCTCTTCCAAAGATAATTTAGATGCACTCCCTCCAAAACCAACCCCCCCCCCCCCCCCCCCCCCCCAAAAAAAAAACAAAAACAAAAACAAAAAAACAAAACAAAACAAAAAACCTTTAGGTATTTATACTTAAAAGATTGTCCAGATGAACAGAATCAGCTTTTTTGGGATACTCTTAAAAGCCTTTAAACACTGTTCAACATTTATGCCTGTTAACTGTCTGCACCTGGAGGCTCACAGAATTTTCCAGGAATGGTGACGCTATTTTCCAGAGAATCACTTGGTGATGATTTTGCACAATTTGATCTTTTATCTCAAACACAACCTGTTCCAGAGCATTTTGGACATGCAAAACAAGTTATTGTTGTGGTGTTAAGAAGTAACCCTGAAAAGTTAATCCTGAAGTAACTTCGCAAATCCTGCTAATCCTGCTTCATAAATTTCAGTCCTCTGCTCTATGTTTTACGCAGAACTAGTTCACAAACATCAGAATATGAGAAACCAATTTTTACCAATGCCACAAGTTTAACCATGAACTTGACATGACAGGCGTTTCAGCTGACAGACTGACATGTTGAGTTTTGGTTGCCATGTTGACGCTGCCATCTTGAGTTTGCGGTGAAAAAGGAGCCCATATGGTGGACGTGTGTGGTCTTGTTGGTTGTTTTGACCGATGCAAGCTGACATTTCTCTGACGTCATACCCAGCCCATTGTGTGTGTGTGTGTGTGTGTGTGTGTGTGTGTGTGTGTGTGTGTGTGTGTGTGTGTGTGTTTCTCAGCAGCTGTTTGGTTGTGTTAGGGGACCCAGGCAGCAGCTGTGTGTGTATTTGTGTTTCTTCCATGTTGTAGTTTGATTTTTGACAATGACAGATGTGTTTTGGGTTTTTGTTTTTTTTTGGGGGGGGGGGGAGTTTCTTCCCACGGGACTGCATGATACTGCAAAACAGCTGGATCTACTTCCTCTGTTCTTTCCAAGCCTCCTCGTGGCATCATTATTATATCATGAACCGTTGTTCGTCCTTGCCTTCTCCTTTTTTCTGGGATTGCTATTGAGAACACAGTTATGTATATGGATTGACTAATTATCTGTTACACTTAAACTGGCATCTGTCTTTTAGAAACCTGAACACTACTGGAAACCTTTTCCTGTTTGTGTGTCAGCAGTACCAGCCTCCAGCCCTTATTTAGCATCGTTTAACCTAGTCATGCTACACTGCACTGATACAACCATTCAGCAGTGAAACACAAGCTGCTGACATATGCTGAGGATGTTGATGGTGTCTTTTGGGGATTTTTCTAGAATGTTTCTCCTCATGGAACTGCACTAAAGAGGTAAAGGGTGAGAGATGGGATCCTGACAGTTGTAAATGGTATAGTTAATTGTTTGTGGTGGTAAAAAAGACAACAAAACGTTTTAAAATGTTTTTATGGTTTTATATTATCCAGTGTGATGTTATCAAACGTCTTTCTGGAACACACAATTAATGATGACATACGGGGGGAGATCTACCTGTCATCTCCCTGTGTGAAACTGCCTGATTCAGTTTAAGCGTTGTTTTCAATAAATTGCATAGTCAGAAAACTCACTCCCATTTCTTCTTGTTGCATGTTGAAGCTCTACTTGGAACCTTGTTAAGATCCAACCATGCAAAATCTAATTTTTTTTTGCCGTTTTTCAAGTGGTCATAAACTTTTGCTTGGGACTGTATAATATCAAAAAAGTTAAAATAATAAGTCATTTAAACACTCTGTGTGTTTTACTTGTTTAGTTAATAAACTTTTTCACTTAAAAAAAAAAAAGTAAATATTTTGTAGACGTTTAAACTTAAAACAGGGGCCCTCTTACAGTGTTTTAATCAAAGACTAATTTGTGATTTTGTTGCATAAAGCTACCTCAAAGAGGCAGCTACTGTTCTGCCTGCATCATGGGAAGCTTACTTGTTTAAACGAGGGCAAAGAGAGGCGTGCGCTGCCACAAACTGGACCAAAGAAAGGAGCCAGGAGGCAGCTATAGGCAATTCACTGCCATTTAACGTATGATTTTATTGTCAAATTATGTTATTATTATTATTTTTTTAAATTTTGTTAAATGTCTCTTAAGCATTTATTTTAGTTTTCAATTTTGGGGTGGAGGTTAGCCTTTATTGTGATAGGACCGTGGAGAGAAGACAGGAAGGATGGGAGAGATAAACCTTGGTGAAGACATACAGCATAGGGCCCGGTGGATTCAAACTTAGGCCGTCTTACAGCATATGGGTCGCCTGCTCAAACCAGTGAGTTATATTGGCGACCTAGTTTTCAAGTTTGACTGTTGCTTGAGTGGTCTCATTTTTAATTCCTGCCGTTTAATAATTGGACCAATAATTGAGTTGCCAACAACATGCCTAGTACATGCTACAGGACATACTATGTGGAAATAGCTGCGTGACCTGTGTGGATAGTGTGTAGCAGGGAGCATCCATCTTTGTAGTTGTAAAAACAGTCTGCACATTGGCACAGTCTTTAGATAGAAGGTCCTTCCTGTATTGTGTCAGAAGTGTGCAAGCTCATGTCCACGTCTGTTGGATAAAATGTAGAAAGTTCAGAGATGCAGCACATGTGTCCTTACAGCTAAACAGTAAGAAGTCCACTGACAGGAAACACTTGTTGGTTTTCTCCTCTTGGTTGGCCATTAATCTGTTTTTTGTTGTGAGGTGATTGCTTTGTAGTGGGTTATGAATTGTGAATAATTGTTTTTCTCACATTGTATTTTTTAAAATTATGGAATAATTTTTCTTTAATGATATATTATTTTTATTACCAATGGGAAAGTGGGCAAAAATGTCAGTTGGCATGTTTTGGCCTTCTTTGAAACAGACAGGGTATAAGGCTTTGCTTGAAACTTTGATTCCCACTTGTGTTTGTGCAAATGAGTCATTAAAAGCAGTTAATTTTACTAATAAAAAAAAGCAGATAGTAGTCAAATAGCTTTTAAAAAAAGACCTCTTTCGATTTAGGTTCGACTAAAGCCACAGATTTGCATACATACTGGTAAGCCATCAGCACTGGCAAAGGAACCAGATTTGTTCATGCATGGTTAATTCTGTATTTTCCACAGTGACTTTTTGGATTTGGAGTATAGCTAGGGGGCCTCGTGGCTGTTTTGTTTTTTGTTTTTCTTTTGTTTTTTTCATTGGACGTGTGATTTTTTTTTTTTTATAAATATAATGGTTAAATCGTGTAGTAGATCAGACAAAATCAACCTCCCGATAAAGGAAACGATGAGGACATCTGACGAGCTGACTTTCTGTTCTGACATTTTGACTTTGTTGGTTTCCTCCTTCAGTGTCAGAGAAGCTGCAGCAGTGATCGGTAGGTGTACTTAGTGTTTGTCATGTCAGCTGTACAAATATGTTGAGTTAAAGAGCCAATTTAGCAGCAGCCTCTACATCTACATTTACATTTGTCAAAGTGTTCTTGGCTGTTTGTCTGTCGCCATTAGCCCCGTTCCAGATGAATGGCGCCTTGCCTGGAACGCAGACAAGTGCAGGCAGCGGCTGTAATCAAGATGTAGGGTTTGCAAGGAAGTCGAAGAAATTTACTTCTGGTTCTGCTCCAGATTTAAATGAAGTTATCGGCTTGGTCGTTTCAGCTTGTATTCAGCCTCCAGTAGCGCCATACTTTAGTTTAGTAAAATGGCATACAGGCTGTGTTCATGGTTAGATATCCCCATTACTCAACTATTTCAAATTAGATTTGCCAGAACTAATATAAGGCAGCCCCATATGGAACAGAAATATATGTATAAAGGAAATCTATTACAGCCTGCAGTGTCATGCTAAGACTTACCGCTGAAAGTAGTCACTTTTTTCAGTGTTCTTACTATATATCTAACATTTGGAATTAAAAGACAGACCTCACATTTCTTTTAGGTTAGATGGTCATCAGTTTGTTGCTGTCCTTCTCAAATTATAAAGTTTCAAAGTAATTCAAAAATCTACCAGTACAGTGTAGAATCTCTAAAATTAAATTAGTACTATACAGCTTCTCTTAACTCTCATTATGCTGTGATCTAACTGAACTATCTGAACGAATCAGGTCCTCATTTACATTAGAGGCCAGGCATTTCTCATCATACACTTGTAAAAGAACAAGTAGCAACATCTGCAATTTCTCTAGAAGCCATTTGCAGTTGTTTCCAAAAATGAGTCATAGACCCCAATGTTAAAATGCCCAAATTTAGAGCATCAAAAAATTTGTTTACAGCCTGTTTAAAAACAGTGTTTTAGGTCTTCAAAATGTGGTGTCCAGAATATTTGACTGAATGATAAAATGTTTGTCAGCAACAGAAATGACAGTAAATATGCCAGTAAACTGTTGGTTGCAAGATGTTAAGCCACCCACCACAAACCGGCACTGCATTGCTTACAGGCGGCATGGTCTCTTCATCTCTATCTGTGATGTCAACAAACAAGGCAGAGAGAAGTTAAATGCCACATAAATTACATTACTGGGCAGGAACATCCCAAGTCTAGAAACCAATGGGTGATGTCACAATGTCCTTTTTATACACAGTGTTTGGTAGAGTAGCTGCAGTGCCTGGCTCCAAATACTGCAGGTAGCTTGATCTCCTTTAAGTTGTTGTTTTGTTTAAGTTTGAATGACATCAGACATGCGTCTAACTAAAATAACCTTTTTGTCATGTGACCACTATTAATCCCACCTGTAAAGCTCTGACTGGCTGGCTTCCTAGAACATGGTTGTGAATATGTGGTTGAATTTCCAATGTGTGGTGGCCATGATAGATTAATGACTCCCTGACCTTTGCTGCGTCTTGGGAAAGTTTCCACCAGTATGATTATAATCTGATTACCTCAGGCAGTTTAATGCAGGTGCAATAGATATCTTTGCTTTCTAAACTTTTTCAGTCAACTCTGCTGAAATAAAGGGTTTTATAAGGTGAGAGAGACCTTGGAAAACCTGAATAGGACTAAAGCTAGTTGTGGAATTGATTACATTTATTTAGGTGGGTAATTGATTAATCTTCCCAATAAGGATTAGCTGTTACTGCTTGTCTCTCTTCTTTTTGGTGCTTTTTGAATCAGCGAATGTAGTTTCAGGAGATAACATGTTATAAACGTCTCTGAGTAGATTAGACCGAGAAGTGCCTTTGTTATGTAATTTGCGTCTCAGACAGTTTAGCTGTGTCTCCTGTTATTCTTTCTGGGTGTTTTTACAGCACCGTGCCAAACTTTTCTGTGTCTAGTCTGAAGACGGGTCCAGGAAAAATAATTCTTCCCTTTAACCCTGCTGGATGTGCTGTGTGTCCAAACCACAGCAAGCACCTGCGGCTCTTTGCTGAACCACTTCACAGCATTAAACTGACTAAAATAGAGGACGGCAGCAGTTTTAAGAACTGATCTATGTTCAAGAAAAGATTGTTTAAAGAGATTTCTTTAACCAATCTCTTCTTTCCATGTTATAATCATAGATCGTTTGGTTATAACCTGGAAGATGCAGATCCTAAGTTGATGCTAAAAGACTTGTTTAATAAGCTGCATCTATAAATTATTTTGGACAAACCTGTAAATTAGTGCTACATAACAAATTAATTAAATCCTTATACTTCAATAACCAAAATAGAAGCATCAAAATCTTTGGGAGGTTTTTACCACAAGGCAGGCCATATTATTTCAGATAATTATATGAAAAATGATTCAGAAGCCACCAACGGCACAGAAGGGGTCTAGTCCAACAGATGTCCCATTCAGATTGATGGAAGTTAAGCATATCAGACACCTTCCAGCTCAACCAAAGCAGCTACTCTCCTAACTCCAATATCCATATTTTCGAAGAATAGAAAAATAAATAATGAAATCCCCTGTATAGTTGTTATGAAGGGTGAAACTATCCATAGAAGCCTAACTGTTTTTTGTACCACTCTAGAAACATGTTTACTTCAGTTGTTTTAACTAGGGGTGGGTTTTGATTATCGATTAAAATCGATTCTGGCTTGGATAGCGTGATATTGATTCATTAAAATCCTGAATCGATTTTTAAATATAATTTTATTTTGCCCGAAACGCCAGAATCTCAGGTTAAACCTCACAAAAATTTCTACAACCACCAAACAGCTAAAACAGTAAATGAGAGCAGGTACACGGATTCTGCACAAAGACGTAAACACAAAACACGGACCCAACGCATCCGAATCAGTGAGATGTCGCCTTTCTCACCCAACGGCACGTACGCGGACACGCTGTCGGGGCTGAAAGCCGACAGCTCACTGATTTTGAAGCGTCAGTGGGCGCTTTGTGTTTACGTCCTTTTTGCGCTAGATTCTGAAGCTGCAGGTTTTATCCCTCTCCAAACAATATTGACTGAACCAGCAGCCAAAGACGATCCAAACTACGCTTCGCTTTCCTCTTACTTTTGCTTCCACCACGATAAAATCACACTTCACGTAGAGCTCTCTCTCTCTCTCTCTCTCTCTCTCTCTCTCTCTCTCTCTCTCTCTCTCTCTCTCTCTCTCTCTCTCTCTCTCTCTCTCTCTCTCTCTCTCTCTCTAAAAATCGATAATCAAAACCCACCCCTACTTATTACCCACCAGTCTACGGTATCGGCCGCTGTTTTTTTTGTTTTTGTTTTGTTTTGTTTTTTTGTACTTACTTCCGACAAGAAAGCCTCACTTCTGCTGTTCGATACTGAACAAATTTAAACTTTTTAAAATTATGCAAAATTTCAAAATGCTTAGCTGTGTCTCTAATCAAACCTCTGTAACTTTGCTCTGCTTCACTTCGTTTTTGACTGCACAATATTTTTAAGGTCATCTGCTATAAAAACCCAGACCAGAAAAACCGCCTTCATGTTTTTCTGTTTTATCCTCAGTTACTTTGACACGAAGGAATCTCCTGTGATGCTTACACCTTTGATAAAGTCTCACAAGTGTCAGCTTTCGTTTTTATAGATATAAAAATTTAGATATGTACTGATAAGTGATCAGAATTATAAAATCGATTCTGGCTTGGATAACGTGAAATCGATTCATTAAAATCCTGAATCGATTTTTTTAATATAAATTTATTTTGCCCGAAATGCCAGAATCTCAGGTGAAACCTCACAAAATTTCAACAACCACCAAACAGCTAAGACAGTAAATGAAAGCAGGTACACGGATTCTGCACAAAGACGTAAACACACAGCGTGGACCCGCGGATCAGAATCAGTGAGATATCGCCTTTCTCACCCGACGGCACGGACACGGTCGGGGCTGAAAGCCGACAGCTCGCTGATTCTGATCTGTCGGCGGGTCCGCGCTTTGTGTTCACGCCCTTTTTGCGCTGATTCTAAAGCTGTTAGTTGTATCTCTCTCCAAACAATATTGACCGAACCAGCAGCAAAAGAAGATCCAAACTACTCTTCACATAAACATCGTCATGAATTCACTCTGACTTTTGCTGTTTTACTTCCACCACGATAAAATCACACTACATGCACAGCTCTCCCTCTCTCTCTCTCTCTCTCTCTCTCTCTCTCTCTCTCTCTCTCTCTCTCTCTGTACTTCAAGAACAGTTTCCCGTCTAAAAATCTGTTTTCTGCATTATTCGCTTGCTTGTTACGCACAAGTCTACCGTTGTTTACAGCACTGTCGGCCGCTGTTTTTTTTTTTCGTTTTACATACTTCCGAAAAGAAAACCTAATTTCTGCCGTTCAATACTGAACAAATTTAAACTTTTTAAAATTATGCAAAATGCTCAGCTGTGTCGCTAATAAAACCGCTGTAACGTTAGAAGTAACGTTCATATGTTGATTAATGGTTTTCTTTCGTTTTTGATCGACTGCAGAATATTTTTATAAAATCCGAGGCCAGGAAAACCACCTTCATGTTTTTCTGTGTTTTATCTTCAGCTACTTTGACACAAAGGCATCTGCTGTGATGCTTACACCTTTGATAAAGTCTTGCACGTGTCAGCTTCCTTTTTATAGATACAAAAATATGTAAATGTACTGATCTGAATTATAATATTTCTGACTGTCAAAATTTCCCAGATTCAAATCGAATTGAATCGAATCGTGGATCGAATCGATTCGGGACCTTGTGAATCGGAATCTAATCGATTCTAGAAATCAGTGATGATACCCAGCCCTAGTTTTAACATGGCAGTCTGTAGAGAATCATTCTCTTTTGAAGCCAGCCTCAAATGGTCATTATAGTAATTGCAATTTTTGGTTACCCAATGGTAACCAGTAACGCAACTGTGTAGACCAGAGCTCATCTTTTTAAACAAACTTACACGTATTATGCAAAACCAACACAACTAGACTTGAAAGCCGATTAAGAAGAAATATCAGCGTGTCAAGTTCTGATCATAAATGTTGGTGGTTTAGCTCATTTACTATTATTGATTAGTGCTAGAAACTCTTTTAACTCTTTGTTAAAGCTTGAGTTAAATTAATTGTTGATCTAAATTTAAAAAAAAGCTCATTCATGATGGGCTCAGCCTTTTATTTGGACACCAGTGTTTGTATTTATTTATATAACTAGAAGGATTCACTTAAAAAGACAAAACCTTCTAATCTATGCATAAAAACAGACAAAAAAAAAACAGAACTAAAAATGTAAACAGCAAAGTTGTTGTTGTTGTTGTTGTTTTCTTTTTAAAATTGGTTTTGATTCTACATGTGCAGTTTTATGTCAAGGTAAATGGCTAAATAAAGTTCATTTAGATAAATTTTCAAAACTAACTGCCCAAATATATGCTGAGTTTGGTACAGCTGTCTTTTCACTGGCCTTGCACAGCCGTTAAAATCCAACAAGGTGCCGAGTTGTGTCCATCTACTCTTAGATATTCCTGGAAGTCCTTAATTGGCTCTCTCATCTCTAACTTCATGAAGGACATGAGGATTCCCACACACACAAACACACTGTCACTCAGTCAGAAATAGCAGTTTAATCAGCGTTCGAAATAGCAGCTTAACCAATCAACGTTGCTGAGCCGTAGTGAGCCTGCAGCGTTGTCACATTAATGGCTGGTGATGTAGGCTATACTCACAGAGATCCTCTAAGCTGATTGGCTGTCTGCTGGAGTTATTCACCACACCTTGCATGACACAGGGGGATGATTAGAGATGGAGTTATTTGTTTGGACTGTGGAAAAAATTCAGCACCTCCTCCTGGAGTTTGCTGCAGTGACAGATGATAGACAGAGCACCAACGACACACAGCAGACAATTATTTCTGAGCATCCTGCAGACTGTCACATATCTTTTCTGTCTAATCCGAGCTACATGTAGAAAGTATACATAGATACACAAAACCATATGAAAACAACACACACAGCCTTGATACGTCCATCAGAGCAGTCCCCTGCATTGTCACACACCCTCTCTCCTCCTGTCTTGGGTTCCCACCCAACCTCCCTCCAAGCTAACATCCCTCCCTCCTACCTGTCTTTCTACCCACACCTCTTCCTTCCCAACCTCCTTCATTTCTTCGTGCATTCCCTCCTACCGTTGCGTCCTTCCTTTTCACAGAATGACACAGCACATCACTAATCCAAGCTGTAGAAACTTCTATATTATATTTTACTGTGCAGATCTCAGACAGATGGGGGCTGAAATAGGGAAGGAGACAAAAATGGGGAATTTGAGGGGAAGGAGGATTATAAGAAAGAGGAGGGGGAGTTGACCTTGATTTTGTCCCCCACCCAGCTCAAACTGCTTACAGGACACTGCTCGGGGGACGTACACCTGTTGTTTTTCTGCTTAGATGCATATAGAGCCACTAAGAGAGAGCAGACCACCAACCAGAAGGGTCAACAAACAAGGGGTATAGCGACACTGTCTTTCATTGTTGATATAACAGTCTCCTTTTAATCAATTCAAGAGTTTAAATTACATGATAAGACATTTGTTAGAGGTGTGTTTGCAGCTGTATTTTGAATGGATCCATCTGTTTCAGCGTATTCATCACTCTAAAGTACAAAGATGCACAGTTGAAATGGTGTAAAGCTGCCAAAAATACAGCAGCACTAGTCCTATTAATAATAAGATTACAATATTATAATTATAAGAACATTTTTCAAAAGTCATCCAATCTTGGTTAAAAAAATGACACTGCAATTTCTGGTTCAAAGGGATAGGTTTTAACAGTTATTAACATTCAGGGGTACATTACTTTTGCATGCTAAAGTAATGTAGCAATTTAGTTATGCTATTAAAAAAGTAGTCACATTTTTTGGACCAAATAAATCTAAAGTATCTTGAGTGAAAACTTTGGAAAATTCAAAGTTAGGATTATTTAATGTTTTCTTTTCAAACTGTTGGATTGTAGCAGTGGAAAGTTAGATTTGAATCATCAGGACGAGTTCACCAATCCCAGGACAGAACAGATGTGGCCTGATGTTTGTGTTTTGCTTCTAATGTTAGAATTCATTGCTCATGGGAAACACTGTTTACACTCTGTGTGTGTGTAAGGTTTTGTGTGAGGGTTTCTGTGTGTGTGGCTGTGCACTCCAGCCTGTATCTGAAGCTCACGCTTGGTCGAGGTTGGATCGTGACTTGAGAACAGGCTGTCCCATCGTGGTTAAATTTGTGCGCTGTGTGGTGAGCAGTCGTGATCCACTCCTGTGATGTGGGCCCAATGCGAGTGTGTTTTAAGCTGAAGGTATTTCTTACCTTGATGACATGTTAGATGTTTGAGGTTTTCAGGATTTTTGGTAAGCGCCGGGTGTCTGTAGCTTCTTACTCAAACATCTTGCTTGTAGGTTTTCCCTCTTCTGTTTTGTTAAATTACAGAAAAATTGAAGTTATGATAGAGTCACAATAAATGCCTCTCAGACTGACGCTGGATCCTGAACAGTAGTTTAACCTCTGACATGTTTATGAACAGGACTTTTATCATGGTGGTTAAAAACAAAGTCTGGTTTTGTACTGTTAAAGCTACGTTTATGCTGTAATTGCATATATCCAAACTGGTGTTTATCGTTACTGGCAGCATCCACATTTCTCTCACAGGCTCTCGTGTATTGAGCTGAATGTCTGCACGGGGCTGCAAGCGGCAGCTTTAATTTTTTTTTATTGATTATTCTGCTGATTTTATTATAGACACCATCATTATGTGCAATGACTCTACACCACCTTTTCACTCTCCTGGTGCTATAGAACATGTGGTATAGCGCAAAAAAAGTCTGAGGGGCAGGACTGGCCTGCAGATCATCTCAATCTGGCCTCTAACATCCTAAGAATAAAGTTAAACCGTATCAACATTAATCATTTAAATCTGAAACAAAGGTTCCCCCTGATCCCCCACCCCCAGAATCCGCTGGGTTGTTTTTTTGTTTTTTTTGTTTTGTTTTAAATGGCCTTAACAGGAAAATGTATTGATCTCTGTTAAAACTAGATAACACAGACTATTTTACTGTAATTTCTTTGTGCCAGGACAGACATTTCTTTTTTTCTTTTCTTTTCTTTTTTTTTTGCTTTGCTTCACATAACAGAAAAACAACGAGAGCTACATTTTAAAGTACTGACGGTCACATCTTGTCACGTCATGGATTTAAAAGTCTTTGTTCAGAAAAATAAGCCTTTGATTTTATTTTATTCTACTGAGCAATGTTTTTGTGAATGAGAAAATAATCCTCAATCATAATGTACATAATGTATTAGTGTGAAGCACTTAAGGAAAATCAGTACGGTATCTTTAAACAGAGATGTTCTTTTTGGGGATGATCCTTCAGCAAATGGACTTCATCGTGTCAATACTTAAACCTTCTGACAGAAAAGGTTCAGAAGTGAAGAAATAATTATGGAAAATGCCTCAGCAGTTGCCCATAATATTTATTTGTATTTATTATACTTAAAAAAAAAAAATCCATGTCTCACTCAGATTAAAAATCTGTTTTTCAAGAGAAATCTAGCCAAGAGGGCAGCAGAAACGACAACAAATAAAAAACATAACAATCTACAAACAAATAAAACTGATATTCAGTACAGATAAGTGAACGCAAGCCTGTGAGTCATATGCAGTAACAGATCATTATGGGAGAGACATCAAAGCATTCACACTGACCAAAAGAGCTAGTCTCTTGCTCTCTTGTAAAATTGACTTAATCTCCCCCCATCATAACCAATTCTGATAATTTCATCTGCTTTTGTAGATTATTTCAGGATTATTCCATTGTGACTCTGGAGACAAACATTCATATAATAATGTGAGAGTGTAGTCTATACTAGTTGTTGTGGTGTTTACAGATATAGAAACAGATAAGAAATAACCCAGCCAAGCAGAGATTTATAGATTAAAACACAACAAAAAACAACTGACTGGAAAGTCTGCAGATATATGAGATGACCACTTAGCAGTATGATGTACACGGTTTCTATAGCCAGTAATAAAACTTAAAGTACAATGTCATTAACAGGATTTTTCTTATCCTACTCATTGAGACATAAAACGCGTGCGTGCGTGACAGTTTGGTGGAAGCTGATGTGCTGAAGCATTTGATGTCAACTGTTTGTGGCAGCTTGTCCAGGAAATGCTGTTTTATAAGGCGAGTTCAGATTCACTTGGAGTTGTTGTAAATGAGAACATTGGGGTTTTTTTTCCCTCAAGAACAATCTAATACATTGTTTATGGGATTTTTTTTTCTTTTTTTGTCTTCCTAGAAGGATACTCCCAGTCCTCCACTTCCAATGAACTCCATGTTTAAAGATATAAAAGCTATTCATAGGGTGTGACAAAAGCTGATGAGCCGGGGCCAGTGAAAAAGTATATTGTGCAAGTTCACACCCCATCTTCTGACCCATTAGAGCTGATGTCATGTTTTTATTAGTCACAGAAATGATGTGAAGAAGTGAAATATTTGAAGAGAACTGTCACTTACAGTAGTTTTTTTTGTTTTTTGTTTTTTTTTCCAGGTTGATTCATCACATTAAAGAAAGCCAATTTTCCCCACACAAAATAACACTGTACACCTTAAATGAATGCTAAACTATTACAACTGACATTGTGTCATTTCCTGTCTTTCAGGAAGTGGTGACCCTGCCTAACTGACACCCTGCTTTCCCTGCCGTCCCCCCATCTCTGCCCCCCAGCCCCCTGTCCTGATTGGATCTCCGTGGTGCCGGCGGTGGATTGGAGCACTCTGATTGGAGGCTTTGCGAGGTGGTTTTTCGGTCTGGCGCCGCCTCCCCCCGGGGCCGGCGTGCGCTCCCAGCAGCCCGTGGTGCCCTGCGCCCCCCCGTCCCCGTCACTGCACACCCGAGCCCATGCCCAGGGTACGATCAAAGGATGAGTTTTCAGCATTCACACCTGTAGTTCAGTTTCCTCTCTGTGTACCAAAGCAGACATCTCATCAAAACCACTTCCTTGTTTTTGCCCCTATATTGAAGATGAATTCACCAGTGTAGACTGAAAAATTAAACACAACGAAAAAATGTGAACCATTTAAAATAAAAAGCACAAATGTATACCGCAGTAGAAATGACTAAAACGTTTTAGCCCATTCAGACTGTTTCAGTATAAATGTGGCCCCTGATGTTCATGTAAGCAGCAAGGACAAGAGGTGGGTGTCTCTCTTGGCTATTTGCCACGGCTGTCTGAGTTAATGAAGGTTGATTAAACCTTTTTTCCAGTGTTATGGTTCACTGTGTTACCCTAGCAACCAGTTAAACCACACCAATGTAATCACTGAAGGATCTAATTACTGAATTATCCGCCTATTACTCGGCTCTTTCTGCAAAAACTCCTTCTATTAGGAGCCCATCAGTCTCAAAGTTTGATATCAGAGCCGATGTATTACCCAATATTTTAACCAAACCTGCTGCTTTTATGGTGTCATGTTCTTAACATTTTATATTAAACTTTGTTACATGTTTATAATAAATTTATGGAGACTGGGTCCTTCTCTAAATTGATTTGAGGTAGCTGTTGCTCAGACAGTAGACCATCTCCTTCAGTCCTCTTGGCAAAGTTGATGGAGTTGATACTAAAAAAAAAATATATATATATATATATATATATGCTATAACAGTGATCCATTTACTATTTCTAGTCAATCTAAGTACACTATATGATGTCAGAAAGAGAAAAGAGTAGCTTTGGGTGATTCACAAGTCAAAATAACCTGTATCTTGTACTGAGGCCTGCTGTTTGTCATGAGGCTCCCTTGCTCCGAGTCACAGCTGTGTACATGAGGTGACCATATTAGGGATATCCCCTCTGAGTGACATCATACAGAGCCAAGAGCAGAAGAAAACTGTTTGAAACTGGGTGCTTAGAGCAGTCTGAAGCTGCGGCTTTTGGAATTACTCATATCTACACGTTATTTAAACTACTACACATATTTTGTTTTGTTTATTTAGGAAATAAGGAAAAGCAGAATAAGTTGTTTTTAACCCTGAGCCATAAAAGGCTGATGAGGCAATGTTTGTGAATGCGAGAACTTGAGGAAGTTGCCTAGGATTTTGAAATTAATACCATAGGTCCATCTACTACAAATCTCGGACATTCAAATCTCAGAGACCTTGACCTCAAGGTCAGAGGAAACGAGGAAGATGTTCTTAAAATCTTGTGACTGCAATAACTGGAGAATAAAGGTGGCTTAGGATTTTCAAATTGATACCATAGGTGTATCTACTAGGACGCTGAGGGGTAGCACTGGCAAAGATGCAAAGGAATGTGAATTTGTTGCTTATCTTTATTTGAGTATTGGAGTTATGGGCTCTTCCCAGTAAATCTTAACACGTTTAAACAATAACTGCAGCACAAGCCCAACACCAACTCTAGTCAGTCCTCTCCACCCTTTTCCTAACTGCTGAAGAAAAATACAGCAGTAACCTTTGGGATATCCTCATCTTTCTCCAACTCGTCAGCGTGTGTAGCTATTTTTTTTTTATAAATGGTGTCAGATGGACGTATTAGAAAAATTTGCTCATTCATTCAGGTCATTACAATGACATTTCTAAACTCCTCCCACCTGTCTTAAATCTCATCTTGTTTCTTGTCCTTTGCCCTTTATTATCAGTTCTTTAATATTTATGGGGTGTTTTTACATTTTGGCACCCTTCAAACCAGTTTAAATACTACTACTGCCACTGCTGCTACTGATGATGATGATGATGATGATAATTAAAAAACAAACAAACAAAAAAAAAACTTCAGCCACTCCGCAGATGTTTTCTAGGTTCAAGCAGTCAGCTCTCCTCCCATCCACAGCCAGTGTGTTTTGCACAGGTGCTGGATCAACTGCAGTGTTCTGGTATTTATTGGATTTGACTTTAATTCTGTTTTACAATTTTTTTGTTCTTTTTACTTGTAGTTTTAATGTATAGTTGTCAACATTCTCTTGTGTGTGGCACATCTTTATATTTCAGGATCAGTGCTGGTCCATATCATGCACACTTTAATTTCCAATAACAGTGTCCCCATAAATGAGGAAACTGGTTTGTGTTTAGTTTATGAGTGGTATGTAGCAAGCATTAAATAGGTTTGTGTCTGTCCTGCTTTATGCCCTCTATTCAATGGTGTTTTAATGCAGCCGAATTGACAATAAATCTGAAGTAAATCAGTCTTTACCTTCAAGTAATTTTCTAACTCGCCTTTCTTTCCTGCCAAAGCTTTGATTTTATAACAAAGAGGTTGTCTGACTGAAATTTCCTGTCACTTCAAGTCTTGGCTGTATATTCACGTGTAAACTCACAGCCCAGAGACAGCTGAGGCTAAAGCGTGTTGTTCAGAGTTAAACTAATGGTTCATAGTCAGCTCTTTAGAGGACTGTGCTTGTTATGTAATTAACTAATGTTACCTCACTTTCGATCTGTCAGCTTTCTAAGAGGGGAGACAGGCTTCCCACAGAGGGTGAAAGGACATGCTGTAACAATGCACACTATAAGAGAATGGTTTTTTTTGTTGTTGTTGTTGTTCTGGTCACCCCACAAAATAAAATTAATGAGCTCATAAACGGCCAGTTTGCCAGATGCCAGATATTAAAAGGCCCACCCAGGTGAGAAAATTGTGAAAGGTTTTGGCTGACAAGAATGTCTCTAAAACTTAACTTTGTAATTTTAAATGCAACTATGCAGATGTATATTTTTACCCTATAACTTGTGTAAAGTACTGGTAGTGAAACATCTTCCCTGCCAAAGACGACTTGCTGAGTCACCAATTACAAAGCTTCTGTCAAATAACACAGTTGCATTTACTGTTACGTGGAGTCACCTCTGAAGGCTAATTCTGAGTCAGGAATTCCTCGGTATACCAAAAGCAGTTGACTTAATGAAACATGTAAAAACTTGTACAAACTGATGGACATGAAGTACAAATTTTCCACAAAGCAGTTTCATTTTGGGTTTTACTGAGACAGTCCTGAAAAAAGCACAAGGAACTCACTTTTATATGCAAAACATGACTTTTTTTTAAAATGTGGAGTTCAATATTCAATATAGTGCAATATTAAACTTTATTACTCCAAAGATAAATTAATTCGCTTTATCAGTATTGAAACTACAGCAGGAGTTCAGGACTTTTCGGGTGTTTCCTCGTGGTTAAATCTCCCTCTTATCTACAGGAGGAGGCGCGGTGCGTCCGCCAGGAGCCATGTGCCTCCCTCACACCAACAACATGGACAGCAAGCTACAGGGGGCGGGCACAGGGGGAGGGGCTTCACTACGACCACGAGCAGGAGGCGTTCCACTGGAGCCTTTTATACACCAGGTGAGTGCTAACAGTCGGTGACGGTGAAAAGTCTTTATCTAAAAAAGGAACGTTTGCATTAGGAAAACTGCCAAACATTCAGAAACATAAATATTAAGAGGTTGTTCATACTACATGTAAATTTAATGCACTTACTGGTATAATTGTGGTATAATAATAATTTTTTTTAGAGGCAGCAGTTGTAAATATCGTCTCTTTGTTAAGACATTTAGCTTTTTGTTTTGCCTGTTAGCTCTTTTTATGTATGCGTTCTGCGTGTGTTTGTGTTTTCAGGTGGGCGGTCACACCAGTATGATGCGTTATGATGACCACACAGTGTGTAAGCCTCTCATCAGTAGAGAGCAGCGCTTCTACGAGTCCCTTCCTCCTGAGATGAAAGAGTTCACTCCAGAGTATAAAGGTTGGTGACTGCTCACTGATGTCAGGTACCAGAGCAGCAGGCGGGAGATAGCTGGAGTTGTTGATTTATAGTCGACACTTCTACAGCTCCATTATGGGATGTGCTTAAATGCAGGCAGTGACTGACATAAACAATGGCTAGTTTAAAAAAATAAATAAATAAAACGAGTAAATAAATTTTCTGGCTGTTTGCCTATTCAGCGAGCAATCAGTTTTGTTAAGCAAACTGACTCAAGAGAGTGCTTATATGCAAATAACTGGTTGATAACATAGCAGCAGTTAGGATGACGCTGTGGTATCTCGTTTCTCTTTGGGTCTTAGTCCTCTCCTGTCGGAGATGGCGAGGACTTTATGATATCAGACAGTGTGCGTGACATGTTTATATTTAGGGCCACGTTTAATTAAATTCATAACAATTTCCAATGTAACAAGATAATAAACCTCACACAGAAACAGTGAAGGGCAGATCATCTGTGCATTTTCAATTTTTTTTGTTCCTCCAGCCGGCCTCCCCTGCTTTTAGGAATTAGGACATCCGTCATCATGGTGTATTGTGTTCTGGTTGTAGGCTGTAGGTTGGAGCACATGAGGAGGAACAATTTACAGAAATGAGAAAAGCCTGTAGTTTATGGGAATGGTGGAGCCTCTTTTCTCTGATACACCCAGCAAATTCAAGGCTGCTACCTCACGACCCAGGGTAAAAAACAAAACAAAAAAAAAAACATTTTTCTCGGAGCAACAATAACAGTGCTTGCTGCTGTAAATGTTATTATCTCTTTACCTCTTGACAGTAACGAAGAGTAACCCTTGAACCTCTTTTATGAAGTGGGAGGTTTTTGTCATATTTCAGGCCTGCTTATAAAACAAAATGACTGGGTGTGCATCAAACGTTAGTGAGGTTAGTCTGTGCCTATGTACCTACCTTTGGAAAAACCCAGAAACTGTTCCCATGGTCGGCAGACCACATCTTTATTGATATATACTGATGTGTCAAAACTCATCATTAAAGGTAAAGTGATGTCGTCGTCATCATGGAAGAAAGAAAAACTTAAAGGATTAAAAGCTAGTTAGAGGCCTTTTTCCAGTAACCTGATCAACAAGTATAAATATTAAAAAAAACTCTTTTTCCAGCTGCTCTAATCCACAGCAACAAAGCTATAAAGAAAAAACTTAAACTAGTTGTATTCAGTTAAACTGCTCTCTCTTGCTCTCTCTCTGTCATAGTGATACCTGCGCAACACAAAAGCAAATTTAAAAGGGGGACATATAGTGTTCTCCACTACATTTACAGCTTTAGTTTCGACTAATTTAAATTAGTTTGCCTATCTTTTGTGGGCCAATAAAACTCTAATCTTGAAAACATCTTAGAATTTTATTAGGTTGTTTTTAGCTGTTCAGCACTTTGGCCTACATACATTGTTTTTTTTATATGTGTCATATCTATAAACGAATCATGGAAAACCTGCCTGATACTTGATCCCAAAGGCAAGCAGGCATAGCCACATCCCACCGAATGCTAATTGTACAGGATCCAAAATACAGTGGACCTGAACAGACCCTAATAGAGAGAGAAGCGAACAATGACGGCAGCATGAGGGTATCAGTTAATGAGATCAGTTAACAAGCTGCTGTGGTGAAAGAAAATGAAAGCACTGTATTATTAAATGGAGTGAATGTAAAGTCACATTAACTATGGTAGATTGTTTATAGGCTTCAAAGAAAAGCGTGTAGAAACACAAAATCTCGTTGAAAGTTCCCGCACCACTACACCACTAGCTGTAAGGTTTTGGGTAAGGCACTGCTGTTTGTAGTTGAGAAATCTAAAATAAGTCCCTGTATTAGCAGTCAGTACCCTGCAAAACTGTGTGCGCTCTTAAATCTCATCAAAGAGGTCTGAAAAGGTCTTTTAATGTCTTTGTGACATTTCCTGAACCTCCTGTTAGCCTGAATAAGCCAGTAGTAAAAGACAGTTGAATTTTATTGATTTCACAGCAGCAAGGTCTCTTTTAGGGGAGCTAAACCCTCATTGGTTCAGCATCAAACACTCATGCTCTATATTCCTTATTTTCTTATGTTTGGTGGTGAATGGAGAGGCAGACTGACAGGAGAGAAGGAAGGAAGTACGGATGTTTAATGGAAGAGGAGAGGTTTAGCTGCTCTGCTCATCATCACCAAGCATAGAGTCTGACTGTTTCTACTTGATTTTGCTGTAGTAACAGACCCAAGCAAATGTCAAAGACCACTAAAACGCAAATGAAACGCAGGCTTCATTATGAAGCATTAGTTTCATTTCTGTGATATCAAAATGTCTGCCAAAAGGAAGGCAGACGAGACTAAACAGCAGCGTCTCAGTTGAGCACTGCTTACTGACTCTTAGCAGGTTTGAGCTCATAGTCAGGTCAGATTATATACTATTCTCTTATTAATTGAGACATTATCCAAGCATTTCCTGCTTTGGAAAAGGTGTTCTTTTAAACTGCAGTGATTTGTCTTTTTTTGTTTTAACAGACATAAGCCCCTAAAACTATTAAGTCGCATCTGTAGCCTTTGTTTTTTTTGTGTGTTTTGTTTTTTTGGCACTAGTTACGTGCAGTTTTTAGAAACTTTTTAGACTGCAGGCCATGCACTCACACTCTCTTAGACACCAAATATTTGAATGCCTTAGAAAAGACTTACTCTCAGGCCAACACTAAGGCACCAACATTATAAAGAGAATGTTCCACTTTTCAATCCTGTGGCATTTAGTCTGTTTAAATTGAGCTCTGGTTTGGTGTCCCTTTTGTGGTTTGCTTGTGCAGGTGTGAACATGGTAATTGGACTCAGGTGCAGACCAGAACGGGCACCCTTTGGAGAAGGTGGTCACTGTCCAGTGTCAAATAGTCTTCATAGACATTTGTTTATGGTGTGAACGTAATCCGGTCAGTTGGCTTGTGACTTGTGATTGACTACTCATTAGCCACTGAGCATGTGGTTTCACATTCAGACTCGCCCCTCACTTGTCACATCTGGTTTGAAAACACTAAAACGGCATCAGTGAAAATGCTTATCTCAATGCTTCAAAATGAGATTTACCAAACCAGTGTGTGATTTCATGATGGCTCTGACGGTGTTTGTCTCTGGCCATCAGGGACTGAACACATTCCTGCTTCGTCTGCTGCTGATTGGCTCTGTGAGGGGAGTGGCAGGACAACCATGCCACAGATTTCTTCAAAATTTTCTTGTTGTGGTTATCCATGTCTCTGGCACACTTGCCTCCTTTACAAGAGATATGATGGACGTATTCCAAGGGTTCTGTACTGCAGTTGATCGGAGGCTTGTACTCCCACTAGTCCACCCTGCTGGTGTTCTGGCTCCCAGTGCCATGACAAGTGTGCTCCATAAGGAGTCTAAATTTATCTCTGGATGTCTGCCCACTACCCATTGTCCTGCTGATTAAATAACAGCAGACAGACTGACAGACGGACAGCTGCCCAGGCACGACTTTCTGTATCTGTCAAGGTTGTTTCATCCACCGCAGCTTGGCACCGTCAAATCAAATTACTTCTTATGATGCGGGTAAGGAGGAGGTGAAGTTTTCTGAGGATGGAGAACTCGCTCTGTGCTGTTGAGGGAAGTTTGAAATTCATATTTGGGGTTGGCTTCTCCACTGATGAGCAAACTGACAGCTAAATTAAATTAGGACTAAGATGGATGATGTTGAGTGTCTGGCTTAGCAGGGATGACATGCTCTGGTCTATTTATAAAGCTAAATATAACAGATGTTCAAACGTACATCTGTTATACAAAAACATTACTGTCTGCTTATTTTATCCATAAATCGTTGTTCAATCAAATTTTAGAAGCACTCTGTACATCTTGATGCATATGTTTTTTTTGATAGATGGATAGATAGGTATTGACATTAAACTTTACCAATGTTTCAAATACTGACTTTAGTGTATGTACAATAAATCCCTGTGAGCCAAAAGTTCAGGTTTTAGACTGCTCTAAATGCTCCTGAGGGCGTTGGGGAGGGTATACCTCTGACAGATTAATAAAAATAAAAACAAAAATACATACAAAATAATAAAACTGGATCTGTTTTGGACTCAGCCTGACTCTTCTGTGGGTCACTGGTACAAAAAATACTGACCTTTAAAAATGCAATGTTTCCCCTTTGGCATTTCAGAGTATTTCAATAGTCTGTTTTTTCTCTTCTGCTCTGAAATGTTTTTAATAATTCCCAACATCCTTTCTGTGTTTGGCTCCGTCCTGTCAGGTGTGGTGCTGGTGTGCTTTGAAGGTGACTCTGACGGTTACATCAACCTGGTGGCCTACCCCTATGTGGAGAGCAACATGGAGGGAGGAGCCGGCGAGCATGAGGAGCGTGACCCCCCAGAGAGGGAGCAGCCGAGGAGGAAACACTCCCGCCGCAGCCTGCATCGCTCCTCATCCACCTCTGAACACAAGGAGGAGCGGCCCGATCGGAGGGAGGTGCACGACACAGAGACCTCGGATAAGTAAGATATACTCGAGGAGACAGTGAACTCGTGGACTGATTTCACTTGATGTAGGACGGTTCGTGTGAAAATATTTTATTGAACTATGTCATAAATTTGACGACAAAGGAGAGAAGCTGAAGGCAGATAACAAGAGAACTTGTAGTTTATTTTTATATTGGGTCATTTGGCATCAAACAGTCCAGTGCTCACATTTATAACAGAACCTTGAAACCCACTGTAGATGCAGCAGTCAGAGCAGAGGGTCACATGCAGTGCTTTTAACGATCCCCTCTCCTCCTCTTTCTCCTCTCTGCAGTCTGGCAGAGCTGAAGAGCCCGAGACTCGACCCAAAGGTCCTCTCAGATGTTCCCTTCCAGATGCTGGACTGGAACAGCGGTTTGACGTCAGAGAAGATCAGCCACAATCCCTGGAGCCTTCGCTGCCACAAACAGCAGCTCAGCCGCATGAGATCTGAGTCCAAGGACCGAAAGCTCTTCAGTATCCTTCCCCAAAAATGTTGACGTCCATTTACACCATGTAACCAAGGGTCCTGCTGTTTATCCTGCTGATCTGTGTATTAAGACAATATATTAAATTTTAATTGGCCCTAGTTTTCAAAGATGATCATAGGAAATGGGAATAAACCAGTGTACAAAAATTACATTAAGATAAAATACCGTATGTTAGTTTTTCATATGATCGATGCCTGCATAGTTTATTTTTAAGTTGGGTGTATGAAACGTCTCATTCTACATCTCATCATTAGTAACTCAAACATACTCTTTGGATCTGATAGTTTTTGCAGTTTTATCAGTTATTTGTGATCCACAATAGGTTTTATTGAAGCAGAGGTCAGTATGAAAACTGAAAACTGATGTTCATTCAACTTCATTCAAGTTTCATTTCATGTCATATTTTCTCCCAGTGACCCAAACTCTTCTAGTATTGTTTTTTCTGGCCATCCAGGGTGGTGAAACCAACAGGTGGGAAGCACTACTTGACATTTAAGTGGTGATAAAAAAAGGTAATGAATGTACCTTAAGGTACATTTAACCAATCACAGCATATTAAAAACACTGATTGGTGAAGTGAATAACATTGTCACGTTTTTAAAGGCACCTTTCTCATGATTTAGAGGTCTGCCAGAGGAAGTACTTCCTAGCATCCCTGAAAATTACCCAGATGGGTCTTGATGCTGATTGGTTAAACCTGGAGAACATGGCCGCATACTCATTCCACACAAATACCTTTTTTTGCCTGTTAGCTATTGTTTTGTTTTTATTTTTAAAATGCTGATTTACTTTTGTTTTTTTACATCTTCATGTATCAGAGACATTGTAGAAAAGAAGAAAAGGGGCAATGACACACAACAAATGACCAGCTGTGGGCCATCAGATAATGGGAAGCGCCGAATGTAAATGTGAGAGAGAGTCTGTGCAGACCAGAGTGGGAATAAAGGAGGAGGTTATCAGGTTAGAGGTCATGTTTTGATCTGCAGCTTCAAAGAGAGCAGCCTGCAGCTGTCTGGATATTAGAGCTGAGGGGAGTGAATGAGCAGCACACACTTTGTCCTCAACAAGCTCCATCTGTCTTCTGTCAAAGCAGATTCAGCACGCTGCTGTCACCTCAGAGGTTCTCCATATTTACTGTACAGACACAAACAACACTCGCATAACCAAAATGATCAGTGTCCAGGCCTGTCATCTTTGAGTGTGACAGGCTTTTCTTTTGTTAAGAGTGAGGTTTTCAGAAAGCCTTTGTTTTAGTTTTAATCATTAAAGGCGCTGTTGGGGAGAAGAAAAATCAAGATTGAAAGGAGAGGAAATCTCTCCCTTCCTGGGTGGGTTCTTAATGTCAGTCATATCCCACTGACTTTAACTTTCAGTTGAGTTTGTGCACAGTATTTTGTTTGCATACATTTAGTTTTTCTTTTAGATTTAGTAGTTGTTTGATCTTTTTGCACAAGAGATCAAACATAAAAAAGGGTGGAGGTCAAGGACAGTTGGCTCCTTAACTGCAGCTTTTTAACCAGAGTTCCTGTTGTTAGAGAACGTGGTGCACCACTTCTCTTACCCCTGCATCCTGGACCTGAAGATGGGCACCCGGCAGCACGGAGACGACGCCTCGGAGGAGAAGGCAGCCAGGCAGATAAGGAAATGCGAACAAAGCACCTCAGCGACGCTGGGAGTCAGAGTGTGTGGCATGCAGGTACAAAGGACGACTCGCACCGCTGAACACATGAGAGCAGTGGTCCATCAGGGGCCTGAACAAAAAGATAAACACACACTAGTTTATTGTTTGATCCTGCAACAAACCGAATGCTGCAGGAGAAGCGGGTGCAATATCATCGCAATCTGCTACCACCTCTGCAAGATAAGCTCACGTGTCTGCTGTTATTAGGACAACAAAGAGCACTAGTTCTAATTGTCCTACTAATAATAATCCTGATATTAATAATTTCACAAATTAGTGGCAGTACTTAGAGGGAAAGGAATAAATATGTAAATAAATATTATAAATGGTTGTATGCATATTTTTCCAACTATAATGATTAAATTGAATCAAAGGGAACATCTAATCTAGACTCACGTTGTACTGAGCTGTTGCCCACCTGTCCCTGCAGGTGTACCAGCTGAACACCGGTCACTACCTGTGCAGGAACAAGTACTACGGCCGCGGCCTGTCGATCGAAGGCTTCCGCCAGGCCCTCTACCAGTACCTGCACAACGGAAAGGGCGTGAGGCGGGACCTCTTTGAGCCAATCCTGAATAAGCTTCGCACCCTGAAAGCGGTGCTGGAGAGGCAGGCATCCTATCGCTTCTACTCTTCCTCACTGCTCATCATCTATGAGGGAAAGGTGCGCCTGATGTTGAAATAACTATTGTTATACTTCAAATTTTTTTCGATTTTGGAAGCGTTCTGATTCCAACTGATTCCCTTTGTTTGACCTGATACACATATATAATTTTTTTTTTTTTTTTTTTTTTTTTCCGTCTGCAGGAACCCGAGAGCCCCTCTGCCTGGCAACCGAAGACCTCCGTGCCACCCGCAGAGCCCCACTGTGGCCCGGCCCCCGATGCACCCTGTGAAACGGACATGAGCCAGAAGCCAGACACAGGATCCCTGCCCTCTCAGGGGTCTGGACTGATGGCTCCGGCCTCCCCATCACCTTCCCCTCATCCTCCCACACAAGCCCCGCCCCCTAAGTCAGACTGCCACTCCTTCCTCCCACGCCCCCTATCGCCTCATCCTCATCCAGACTCCACCTCCTTGGCTCCCAGTTTAGGTTCCTTCCCCTCTCCCGCTCCCCTGCCCCAGCAGCCCCCCTTGGTGGACGTTCGCATGATCGACTTCGCCCACTCCACCTTCAAGGGTTTCCGTGGCGACACAGCTGTACATGATGGGCCAGACAGGGGCTACATGTTTGGACTGGAGAGCCTTGTCCAGATCCTGGAAAGCCTGCGGGACGACAACCTGTAGCTCCATCACTCACTTCTGTATCTTTGTAAGGACCTGAGAAGGTTTGTCCCACAGTGCGGACCACCCTCACACCCAAAGTATAACTGGTCCTCACAAAGATAGAGGCGCACACAAACACACACACACACACACAGCTGGTTGTGAGATAGTTCAGGTTGTGCTGTCAGTGCAGTTTGTCTAGCCGTGTTTCCAGCAACAATCGGCTGTAAATATGGAACATGATTCTCCAGGACATCGCCGTGCAACTGCAGGGAAGTGGGACATTGGAGCCAAAATGGCTGCCAAATAAAGATGATACGGAGAACCAACACATACACTCACAGCTTGTGCTTCTATTCTTGTGAGGACCTTTGACATAATGCATTCCCTGAACGTAACCACAGCTAAATGACAACCCTGTAGTCGCCATGCTCATCTTTAAAGTAACTTTTGTCTTTCTGGGCGCCATTTTAATCATTCTGAAATTACAGGATGTGGTGGAGCTCCTCCTGAGCTTTCTCCTGGTGGCTTTACTTTTTTTTTTTTTTTTAAAGACATTCACAAGTTTCTGTCAGCAGGAACATGTCTGTCTCATTTCAGTCATTCAGGAGGCTAAAAATAAGTTAAAAGGAATGAAGTTGTGGATGAGATCCACTTTAAAATACAGGAACGTCTTTCTGGGAAAGATTCAAATTACAGAACAGTCAAGTCTGAATAGAGCTTTGTTTATTTTACCATCACTTTCAGAATGATGAGTGTGCATAGTTGGAAGAGGACGGTTTCTCTGTGTTCGCCTAAAATCTGTAAGTGAACTAGTTTGAAAAACAAAAAAAGGGGAAACAGGTAAAACCAGATCAGAGCGGAGTACTTAATGTCCTTTGGTACAAATCTGGAAACTAGAGCAGGGGCGTCAAACTCATTTTAGTTCGCTCAACCCAGTTTTATCTCACATTTTTCAAACTGTGCATTTACAGCTAAACAATAAGTGCAATTTAAGCAGTGTGTATCAGTTTTTCGTCTTTCATGTCATTACATTTGCATTACAGTTTAACAGTAGTGTTTTTTTAAACAAACAACCTTCATATGTAGAGGATTTCGGACCTAAACAGCAGTCCATCCTCTGTGCGGAACAGATGTTTGACACCCCTAAACACGAGAAACGTTCCTCTTTCCTCCTTTCAGTTTTGAAACTGCCTTCTCACACGTTCTGCACAGTGAAATAATAAACCAAAGTCGCTCTTTAACCATAACAAAATGTGAAGGATGTCCTCACAAAGATAGAGGGACACACACGCTCACAGACACACATCCTGGGAACAGTTGTCTTTGGAGCTGCTTGACAGCGTCCCAGGACACAGCGTCCTGTCTGATTGACCAATCAGCTGAATCCCACAGCCCTCCCACTGAACACATTTTTTTCCCTCACTCCCTGACCTCCCATCACCTCCTTGTCTTCACTCCTCTTTCTCTACAGAAACCAAATCTAGACAGGTGAACAGACCTCATGCTCAGAAAAACACCCAAGAATCTGTGAAAGCAATAGATGGCAAACACCCCCCACAAATAAAAGAGACATAGAAGTAGGCTTCAGGGAGAGAGCATAGATGCATTTCAAAATGTTGTATGGCCATTTTTTTTGTTTTTCTTTTAATTTTTGTTTTATTTTTGTATTATTTTTTTTGTTTCGTTTTCGTTTTTGTTTTTTGGGAGATTGAATCAGGAAAAACACAAATAGTTGGTGTCCTGTGAAATCATCCTCGGGGTTATTGGAAGCATAAGTGTCACTTTTCCAAATCTGGTGTTGGTGATGCTTGAGCCCCTTTCAGACACGTGTCGCTTTAACATGAGTGTTCCTCACGGTTTCTTTACAACACTCCCACTAGAATGATGGCGAGAGCTAAAAGTACACACACAATGTTTACTGCATCATTGAAAAACCCAGTATTGTGAGCAGTGTAATCGCACTTTGAACTGCCGTCTTCCATAAGAGCAGCATCTCTCTGTGCATCTGTGAGCACTGCTGAGAAAGCTGTCCCTGGCCCTCTTTAACCTTACTACATTATATAAACTGAGACATTATCTACATGTCAGAGCTGTTTAAGTTATTCTGTTGAGCGCTAAGAAAGTCACATACAGGACTTTCTCAGCGCTTCGTCTGTGAGTGTCTGAAAGGGGGCTTCAGATCTGTATTCTTAATTTATTATTGTCAACAAATGTCATGAAAAAAATACCCAAAACACTGAGACACACCTTCCTCATCCTGTAGATACTCGCGACAGCAGGTGTGTCAAACTCATTTTAGTTCATGGGTCACATAAAGCCCAGTTTGATCTCAACTGGGGCCAAACAGTTTAGACCATACATGCTCTTCTGCAGGCCCCCCCCCCCTTTTTTTAAGTGCAAGAGAAGTCAATTCTGACAACAGATGAGATGTTTTAAGCAAAATAAGTGATTTTTGGTTTTAAAATTTTACTTCTTTACACAAAAAAAAGTTTTAGAGATTTTTTTTTTTTTTTGTAAACAAAAACACATTTTTCACTTTCCAGACATCATGTCATCAGAACTCCAGGAGTAGATGATTTATTTATCGTTTCAATGGAAAAGCAGTAAAATTGGGGTAGATTGCACCTTCTGGCGGACTTGTTCTGGCCTCCGGGCTGCATGTTTGACACCCTTGCAGCTACAGCTAGAAATGAGCATTAACATGCTGCTGAAAGTCGTCCCCAGCAACAGCGCTGTTTACACCAGTTACAGTAACATTTAGAAGGAACTCAAGTGTCTGCACGCCTCCCCTTAAAAACATAGTAAATGTGGGAGTAGTAGTAGTAGTTTAGTGGCTATTCTTGAGCTTCCTCAGACGATGGGGTTGCTGATTTCTCATTTTAAGAACTTTTCATTGATGTTTTAAATACGAACCTACAACCTTTTGATTGCCTAAAATGATGTCCCCACAGGGTCCAGTCTTGTGTGTAAGGGGTCAAGACTTGAACTTTTACTCATAACACATAACACTTAAGATGGCCTGAACATGCTAAAGCAAAATAAAAAACTAATGCTCATGGGCTTGGTTGCTCTAAAAAGAGAAACTTCACAAATCTCGCTAATTTGTTGACAATAATGAAAAATAAAGAATGACAACAGCCTAATTCTTTAAGTTAGGGCTGGGTGATGTGGCTGAATAACCATATTCAGCATATATTATACACAGATGAGTGACATATAAAAGGAAAAATCTGCACACCTACAAGATCTGGTGAGTGAGGTTTAGTGAGGTTTTCCTTTAATTTGTCACCCTTCTGTATTTCATAACACAGAAAACAGGCAAAATCACACGGAAGTATTAAATTCATGTTCATTGAGCTATTAGTTTTTTCAACTTTTATTTTTGAATCTTTTATTCTATAAAAAATATTTTTATAAATGAAAACACTGAATTATCACCCAGCTCTGCCTCAAAAATAATATTAAAAAATATACACATATATATATTTATTCCCTTTGATTGGTCTACCGATAGCCAATCGTATTTGTCCATTTATGCTTCTCCAACTGGTACCTGAGGCTGGGCTTGATGCAGCACTGCCCCCTGCTGGACGGCCACAGGAACTTAACCCCAGGAGCTGGAAAAAGAGAGAGAGAGAGAGAGTGAGCAAATATGAATATTTTATTTTTGGTTTATGAAGGTGATAATTTATTTTTTTATCCTGCCTTTACCTAAAATCTGTGGGTACATGATCTTGTCTTTTACATGGCTCCCCCACCCCCTCTCAATGTATAAAAGTTTAAAGAAATTTAGTGACTCTGAGACATGGTGTGTGTAAGAGAGATGTTGGGAGCATTGTTAACAGTGTTTTTGGAGCCAGCTGAAGTCTGATTTATTTACCAGATTCCAGACTCGAGTCGGCTCGCTGAGCTCCTGAGCTGTTTGCTGGGACGCTCAGCTGTGTGCGTGTGTGTGTGTGTGTGAGAGAGAGAGAAAGAGTTAGAGTCCTCTTCAGTCTTCGGTTTGTTTCACTTCATGTTAAGGGAGCTGGTGAAGAACTGCATGCACATTAACGCCCTCCTGTTTGAGTCTGTTTTCACCACCACATCAGACCGCCCTCGTTCCAGTCGTCTCTGAGTCTCAAGCGGCGATGGGTCCACGCGTCCTCTCAGATCATGAGATTTCATCATGGATATTAGCCTCAGTGATTGATTGGACTTGTTTAGCAGCATTCTCTGCCTCTGCCATCGTCCTGACTGTTTGTTTAGAACAGTGAAAATAAGTGAGATTAAATCTTTCCAGAAGCTTTTGGGCTTGTGTTGTGATTCTTGAAAGCACACTCGGGGAGGGAGGGGGTCAGAATTAAAAGACTCAGTAAAGTAAAGACTCACTCACGTCATCCAGTGTCTGAGTTCAGAGTGAACAATCAAGGAAAAAATTCACCTCTGGGCATTTGGGACCAGGATCCAACTAAACAAACACGCTTTCATGCCTTCCAGTCACAGTTTATCCACAATTCATCCTCTCAAATCTTATTTCCTCCGCCTGGACTTGAAAGCAGGGGAGGAAGAGTAAAAAGAAAACAGGGGTTGAGGCAACAGGTGCTTTAAATAAATGAGACCCAAAAAAGAAAAACAATCAAAAGTGGGGATTTAATGAAAAGGGTGGTAAAGAAAAATTTTACTGCCAGTGTTGAGTCTGTTGATAGTCATGGAAAATAGAGAATTGGGCAGGCTGACGTGGCTGAAAAGCAATATTCTGTCTGATTTACACACAAAAATGACAAATTAAAGGAAAAATCTCCACAACTACAGTAAGGCCTAACACCTTGCTACAACACTTTCTTGGAGTTTCCTTTAATTTTTCTAGTGAAGCGAAATCCTTGCTTTGAAGCCCTTTTTAAAATTATGTCAAATAATGGTGTTTAGTGCAGCCAAACTACAGTGTGTGAGTGCAACAATGTTCCTATATAACTCTCTTATATTTAGCCCTGCTTTTAATTAAATTTGTAAGTAGAATAAAATGCAGGGTAAGAGTCCTCCTTTCATCATGCTTTGTACATTCCAGCTGTGCCACTGCTCTTGTAAACATGGAGGGTAAAAACACTCCAGCAAAAGATGCACCTGTGCATCTTCTCGTCTATTGGTGCATTTTAGAAGCTGAAACTTGCTTTAAAATTATGTACTTGAGATAGATTTTCAGGTCACAGGCAGAAGGGCAGAGCGGGTAAGAAGGCATGAAATGGAGAAACAAGAGAAACCTTCAAATTCTCTGCAAACATCAGAGAACCGCTCCCCCCCAAAACAAATGTACCACAACTGAAAGCAAAATTTCTCCATTTACATACTCACTGGCCACTTAATTAGTTACACCTGTTTAGCCTCTAACCAGTCAGAGGCATGTAGACATGCTCCAGACTACCCACTGAAGGTAAAATCAGGACGAAAGGTGATGTAAGTGACTTTGAACATGGTATAGTTGTTGATGCTAGACAGGCTGGTCTAAGTATTTCAGAAACTTCTGATCTGCAGGGTTTACAGAGAATGGGCCAAAAAAGAGAAAATATCCAGTGAGCGACTGTCCTCTGGGAGAAAATGTCTTGTTGATGAAAGGAAAACCGAGAATTGTGGCACTGCTAGCAAAGCAAAATTAACTCAAATAATCACTCATTTCAACCAAGGTATGCAGAAGAGCATCTCTGAGTGCAAATGCCAAACTTTGAAGCAGATGGGCTGCAGTAGCAGAAGACCACATCGGCTTCCACTCCAGGAAAGTGAGCCGCACATGGAAAAACGTTGCTCCAATGTGATAAAAATGTTGTCAAATTAAAGTAGTCTCTAATATTGTTGGATATGAATAAAACACCCTGAGGTGACCGTTTTGAGCTTTAACTTAAAAAATAAAATGTAATCAAATAGTAGCACTCAGAAAATTTAAATTTCACATATTTGTAGTTTAATATTTAGAAATATTTTCTTTTTTAATTCGATATTATATTCAATTGCATTTATATAAGCTGTAAAAGCTGGACATAGCCATTGTGATGTGACACATGCGATTCCATACATAACCCTTAAAATATATTTTCATGCACTGTTTCTATTCAAAACACTAAAATTGCTTACAGCCAGCAATAATACAAGGAAAAATATATATACAGATATGTAATTCACCCATAAGCATGTCATCAGGTCTGTTATGCTCGAGATAGCCACACCCTGAAGCTTGTACTTTACACATCCACAAGTACGCAAAGGCCCGCTTGACCTGCATGATTTAAATTTTGTCATCAGATTGTAGGTGTGAGGATTGATGATTTACATAACAGCACCAACTGTGTGTGCGCCTCAGCCAGCAGAATTGACCACATCAAGAAGCTTTAGTTTTAGGGTACTTTGTCTTCACTTCTGTGCAGCCAAACTTTTACAGTTAAACCTGCGTTGATGTTTCAAACTCTGCAGCAGTCTTTAGATGAGACTTTTTCTTTCCTGGTGTGACATAGAATTTCCCAAAAAAGGGGGGAAAAATCTCTTAACTGAAGTGGGAGACTTCTTATCAAAGCACCTCAGCAGGGGTTATCCCAGGTGCTGGTCTCTGTGACCTCTGAGACATCCTGTCACCTCTACTCCACATCTGCTGTTACATAAGGTCCTTCAGCAGACGTCAGACTGCTTATGGAAATTTTTTATCAAGTCTTTTCTCAAACGTTTCAAAATATAATCTCTGACTCAGTTTATTTTAATTTTAATTTTATTTTCAAATTACAGCATTATTATGTTTATTTTTGCTGTCATTGTCATACATCATCATGTTGAATACAGAAAATCATTGTGTACTGCCTCCAGGGACCTGTGATCTAAGATCAGGTGAATTCTTTCCACCTACCCACTGCATTTATGTCACTTGTTGCTTGATATCTGTTATGGTCATTGGGTCACCACTCTTCTCCATCTCTCTCTGTCCTCCACCTCCCTCCACCAGGTAAGTAATTCTTTTGTTGTATTTACAAATTGTAAATTAAGTTCCCGTATTAGTTGGTAGTGGTGTTTTCTAATATTTTAAAAGCTTTAAAATAAATTGGTATGAGGAAACATAAAAAGCTAGTTTTGAGACAAGCTGTGGTAGGACGTGTGAGGACTACCTGACATCAATTTTATACTGTTACATCACATTTTATAAATGTACACCTAGCAATTTAAGCAATATGTATATAAAACATGTAATCTTATATTGACGGGCTATTATAACATAAATATCCAGGACATGTGGTAATATGTTCGTATAGTCCCGCACATTATTTTGATATTCAAAAATATTAAAACTAATTAAAAACACTGTGGAAACTGCTGTTTTATCAATACAATATAAACAGATCTCTAACCTTACTGTACACCTATGTAGCATCAGTAAAGACAATGGGGACCCGTATCACACCTTGCTTTAGCAGATACCACGTGTTGTTTTCTAAATAAATAAACTTACAAAAACAAGATGGTGCTAGATTTTTTTCTAACGTAAACTTAAATACAATAATTCTAAAATGACTTAATAATATATTATAGTTTCTTTGATATAGAAAACATTTATTTTTTTTATTATTTGTATTTTTAAATCTGCAAATGTTTTGTTTTGTTTTGTTTAAAAAATATGCATGTGTACAATAACATATTCGCACAGTTGGCTCTCGGGGCAGTATTTACTTTTAAGGGAATAGTATAGTATGTTCTACATCTTCAGTTTGTTTGTTGTTTTTAAATGTAAATGATTAAACAAAACATTATGCATCAGTTGGTAATGGATGATTGGTATTGATTTGTAAATGACTTGTCATGAATAACTCGAGCTTATTATATAATATTATAGGGGAGACCGGGGATAGTTGTAACGTGGGTCAGTTGTAACACTTCCAATTTCTCCAGTCAGGGCTAAGTTTCAAATTATGTGATTCATCCTGTGCATGCCCAATTCAGTTCTGCTATCACATGTGAAAAATCAGCACATTTTGTCAAACACAGAGAATTTAACACGAAAAAAAGTAATTTGTATGCCAAAAAGTAAGTTTTTCTACTTTATTTCAATTTCTAATAGCATTATCTGCTTTGCAGTTAAACTCATCAAACTTAAATTATGTTATTTGTATGTCTATGGGGATGTATTCTGTGTAGGTCTTTAGTGCTAATGTTTTAGCCGTTGGCTGTAATCTTAGCTAGTTCATGGCTAGGAGTCTGGGTCAGTTGTAACAGCAACAGTCTGGGTTAGTTGTAACAATAATGCAGATGTTACAACTTACCAGACTATTACTTTAACTTATATTAAACAAGTTGGGACAACGACATCAGCAGAGAGAGGTTCACTGGTCACCTTTGTATATCCGGTTAATGCCATTGGCAACACAATTCCTCCACTGTTTGTGTTCCCACACATACATTATGCAGACCACTGTGTCAGAGATGGACCAGTAGGAAGTATTGGTAGTGGAAATAAATCAGGATGGGTGCAAGAAACAGATTTCCTCATCTTTCTGAAGCACTTTGCAAACCACACCAAGGTAAGCCATGATAAAAAGTAATGGAATTGCGATGCTGGTGCACAACTACATTTTTTCAGCTTCATTGTTATGTTCAAAAGTTGGTGCAAGAGTTGTAGGTTACAATGCCCACTGAGCCAATGAGGCCAAACTCAAGGAAGACCAACCAAAATTAATGAAATATTCAGTTGCAGAAAATTCCATCATTTGTCTTTTTTTGGGGGGGTTGGAATATGTTCAAAAGCTAGATTTCTGCATTCTGTCACACACACACATAGCTACATAAATGGCTCTAAGTGCATTCATGTGTTGAATAAAAAAGATTACATGTTAATGTTTTGTCAGTACCCTTATTTCATTGTGTTACATTTCACCCCAGGATATGTTACAACTAACCCAGGCTATGGGGTTAATTGTAACATTTCACTCTATGTGTTTGAGACCATACCATCCAATGGGTAATTGTGCTGCAGAGAAAATAGCTGCACTATTTAATAGCAGAGACATGTAAATACTTTGCATTACATTTTGAATCCACTACCTTAAAAGAGCTCCAATTTACAGACAGAAATGTCAAAAATGTTACAACTATCCCCGGTCTCCCCTACTGCATTATATTTGTAACTAACTAGGCACATGTGTATGTCAGCCTAACACGCTCCTCTTTTAGCCCCTAAATTATCAGCCCGGATTGCCACCCCACCGGCCCCGCAGCAGGTCGTACTCCCGGTACAGGATGTAGTCCTTCAGCCGCTCCGGCAGCGGCACGAAGCTCATGAAGACCTGGGACCGGAGACGGAGGCGGCCGAGACTCCGGCGGATCCGCAGGCGGCAGAGATGCTGCAGGCAGCGGGTGTTTTCTGAGAGAGCAGCGGAGGAAGTGAAGGCCATCGGTGAGTTCAGGATTTTCCCTCTGAGCTAAGAGACAACATCTAATTTCAGTCACCTTGCAGTCTGCAGATGTCCGGCCACTGCTTCTGCTCCATCAGAACCGCCTTCAGTTTGGAGCACATGGTCACGTGATCCACGTAGTCCAGCAGGACACGAACCACGTGGCCCGACAGGTGTTTCAGCCAGGATACTGTGATCACCTCGCAGAACTGCGCTGACGGACAAACGGAAGAGCTTTTATTTTATCACTGAAAACAAACAGAGAAGGTTTGCCTTCTGAGTCTGAGTCATTAGTGGTGATGAACCTTAAACCTGTGATCTGGAGAAAGGAAAAATTGGCTTTTTGTGGAAAGTAACATGTTCCTGATCGTTTTATGTGTCCTTGGAGAACAATTAAACAACAACAACAACAACAAAAATCTACATATAGACCTAGTAGTTGCTTGGGCTTGGGGTTTTCACTGATAATAAAGAGGCTGAAGTTCCAGCAGCTTGTAGTATAAAGAACAACTTTATTGATTGACATGCGTTTTAGCCTATTGCCTTAGGTCATCAGCAATATATTGCAGACGGCACTTAAAAACGACATGTGTGGGGTATACTTTAAAATATACCTTAAAATGTCTGTCCTTTTAGAGATAAGTGTCACATCTATTTTATTTATAGTCTAGAGCTCATTTAACAAAACTTGACCAAAGTGGCTTAGAGACAGGCACATTTACATTCCAGTTCTCTAAAAAAAAAAAAGTTTTAAAATACACGAAAAGCTGAAAGCCTTGTTTTATTGTGTTAACGAACTACTGTAGATTGCAAAAATCATGGTAATTTAAATAGTCATCATTAAATGTGTTCACGCCAAAATTGACACTTTCAAGCTCAACTGAAATTTGTATCTACCCACATGGACAAGCTAAATACCTTGTGGAGAAAAGTTTTATGGTCTGGGACTGTTGGATAGAATAATAAAGAGGGAAAAATACTTTCACACTCTTTAACTCCATCTCTAATACAGAGCTAGATGGTTGAAAATTGGGCATAACTGAGTCTTCCAAAAGGACAATAATCCCAAACACACATCAGAACTGGTTTTGGGATGGATGAAGTGGGTTAACATTAAGCTTCAAATCTGTATGTGCACTTTGACCCTGTGTGGATAAGAGAAAATCCAAAATGAATTCAAACTTGTGCACCTAATTCAGGTTTTTTTTTTTTTTTTTTTTTTACGTCATTAAAGACTTATGCTGCACAATCATTCCACCCTGGAAAAACAACAGTTCAAAGAAATCATGAAAAGCTTGAAATTACCATGGCATTCATTCCCATGATGTGTGTGTATAAACTTCTCACAACTAGTAGGTGAAGTTGTGTCAGAAATCTTTATCTCATTTATCACTGGTGATGACTTCGACTGATCATAGAACTATTTTGGTGGTGAGATTTTTAAATATCTTGGGTCACCTAGAGAAACATGCAGGTTTTACTTCCATCTTTTATGTACAGCCTACATGTCACCTTTTATATTACCATAGTGTCTTTGATCACGCTGTCGCTCCATCCCTCATAGTCTTCAGGGATGTGGGGTTTGTTTCCATAGGGACAGTCAAAGCAGCGCTCCACATTGTAACCATAGTTACACAGCATCCTGAGAATCACCTGACACACATGACATGAAAACACAATAACATGAGTGAAGCTGTTGAATCTGCAGTAGAGATGTACTGAATAAAGACGGCTGCTCACCTCGTCTTTGAAAGCGTACTGCAGTGCTGACGGGAAGTGAGTCGTGTTTATCCTGGCGTAATAGTTGACGTTGGCTCCGAACCGCAGCAACAGGTCCATCAACTCATAGTTGCCCATGCGCAGTGCAACCTAAAAAAAAACAGAACGCTGATTCATAAACGGTGGTGTTATTTTTTTTTCCTGATGAACAGACCCAGATTCAACCACCCAGCTCAGGACATTGTACCAAACCTTTAAGGAAGCCACGCCCACATCCAGAAATTGAGGTTTTGCTTGCATATTAGGGAAGAACATTAGGTGAGATATCTGGGTGTCATCCCTGAGGAAATTTTAATCCTCAGACAGTCAGTGTCATAAATTTCTGGCAAATGTGTTCATTTTCTGCATAAATTTATGATGGAAATGCCTTTTCTAATGTAAAGAAACCACATGATAAACACACACTGATATTCTGCTGCTTCTTTGATGTTTTAATTTGAGAAAGAAGAATGTAGAGGGCACATGCCCCCCACCCCACCCCTGAGATCAGCACCTGTGCTCGCATTTGTACCTGCAGACATTTGACCGGGTCCTGGTTGGTCATGGCTCCGGCCTCCAGCAGCAATTTTGCTGACGGCATATCATTATTAGAGACGGCAAAGAAGAGAGCTGACTTCCTCTCATCATCGTAGCTGCGGCGAACCCAGGGGTGGAGCATGTAGTTGGGGTCATATCCTGCGTCCAGCAATACCTGATAGGAGTTTGAAGATGAGGGAACATCTAAACTGGGAACTTCTGCACGAGTAATAAAAAGAAGTCATTCTAACATGATGATTTAGCCCCAACAGACCCAGACATTTCACAGTATGAAATGAAGTTGCTTTGAGTCAAGTTCTTGTGCAAAAAATGTTATACTGTCACCAACAATCTCTCATTTAGGAGAAATCTCTCTATTTAAATGGTAGAGCAACCAACACGTGCTGTTTAAACCTACTTTTATTGATTATAGAAACACCCACACCCACACACACACACACACACCTTGATGCAGTTTGTGTGTCCTCCCGCAGCAGCTGAGTGAAGGGGACTCATCCCACTGTCATTTATATCCCTCATAGAGGTGACAGGAAGCAGCAGTTGCAGAGCTCTGACAGCAAACACACAAAGATACACATTTTTCATGCTTGTTGATTTATTCGCCAAGTTCAAATTAAGGTGACATTCAGTACTGTGCAAAAGACTTGAGCCACCTCCACTTCTTTACCATAACCTGGGAAAATGGGAAACAGGTGCAGCGATTTACTGAAACATGTCTAAACACACATGCAAATATGGTAAAAACTCTGTTCGTACAACTCCAATGAGCTTGAAAGTCAGAATTTGATATGGAGAAGAGTTCTTCTTTGGATGTTGGATGCCTTTTGTTCTGTTCTCTGACCCTTGCTGATGACTGCATTAACCTTCAGTCTGAGTAAAATAAGACTACCCCCTTGGGTCTTGGACCCGTGGTTATGAGTTTTGGGGATGTTTATGGATTGTCTTGTTTTGTATTTTTCATAATCTTGTATTTTGGTTCTGTATCCTGTGTTATTTAGTCTTCTGTTTATGGTGTTCTGTTTACATTCCTGGGGTTTGTGTTGATCCCGTTTCTGTTCCTTTAGTTGCCTGATTGCTTCAGTTGATAATACGTTTTTAATAACCCCCTTAGGTTTTCCCATTCTGTCCCTCCAGTCTTGTCTCTGTGTTATTTCCTGTCTTATTTTGATAGTCTTTTGTCTCATGTGAGTTTGGTTCTACTTTCCTGTGTTTCTTGTTTTTGTTTTTCTGTGAATTAATAAATTATTTTATTTTTTTCAATTATGAGACAATGAGGTGCCAGTACTTTTTCTATAGTTTTAAGGATTTATATCTTAGGTGTCGTTTCTATGATAATTTATAGCAGCATTTCTTTGTAATGTGGAAACCCTGAGATGATTTTTGCTTACATAATCATAAATGCATGCTTTATTAAATGTTTTCAGAAGACGTTTGAACACTTACTCCAGGTGTCCTCGGTGAGCCACACGGTGGATTGGCATGTGTCCCGTGTGTTTGGCAACGTTGGCATCGGCACCATATTCCAGCAGGAGGCTGATGACGGCTGGATTACCAGACGCTGATGCTTCATACATGATGGATGCCTCGTCCTGTGCCTGAGAGAAGACGTCAGCACCTGCAGGACAAACAACATGCCAGCAACATGCTTTTAAAGTCATGGTGTGTTTTCTTCTCTTTAACCCAAGATTAGTTTCTTTCTCAGCTGAATCTAACTCTGACAGTGACTTTCCAGCATCTAATGGACCATTAACTAGTTGAAGCTTCTATCACCTTTCTTCAGCAGAATCTGCACCACCTCTAGGTGACCTTCCTGAGCTGCAAGAGCCAGCGGCGTGAGGCCATAGTGGCTGCGGGGGTCGGGCCTCGCTCCGGCCTCCAGCAGTACCTTTACCATCTCCGTTCTGCCGAACCGTGAGGCCTCGTGGAGGGGCCGACGGCCGTGGCAACCCTCCTGGTGCACGTTGGAGCCACGCAGGAGCAGCAGCTTCACCAAGTCAAGGCGGTCTAAGCGGATCGCTGCAGACAGGCAGAATCGGACAACAACAAACATCACAGAAAAAGCTGTGAGTTAGAGTCTGGATCAGTGTCAGCTCTTGGTATTGAAGTCTGGAAATGCCATGCATCTTACCCACAAATAGCGGGGAGTCCTGGTTGTCATCCTGGATGTCTGGGCTGGCTCCATGTTTGAGGAGGAAGGAGGCATTTTCTATAAGACCATGTTCTACTGCGAGGAAGAGTGGAGTCTGACCTCGTAGCGTGCAACACTTCACTGAGTCTGGGCCTGAAGCTGGAAAACAGGTGTCAGATTAGTTTAAATAAAGGCCATCATCACTTACCACACATCTGCACAGAAACACTGAAGCTGACACAAACCTTTGTATGTGAGCTCCAGGATGCTCTGGTTGCTCTGAGATGCTGCTTCGTGGAGAGGTGTCCAGCCTCTGCTGTCTGCCAGTGAAAAGCTCTCTTTATGTCTGACACACAGATCCTTCAGGAGCTTCTCATTACCTGCAGGTATGAACATTGGTACAGTCTGCAGCATGTAAACATCAGAACCACTTTTTGTTGTTTAATGTGAAGCATACAGTGGTTCAACAAATATATGTCCTCATAGAAAGAAAAATTAAGAAGAAGGAAAAGATGAAGAACAAAACAACAACAATGTTGGTGCCTCAAAGTCATCTGCAGCACCAAATTAACAACAAGAACAGATGGGTGTCACGGTCTTGCTGAAGAAGGTGAAGTGGTAATAAGTTCTAAAGACGACGTGCAGAAGGTTGTGTTGGGTCTGAAGCAAGAAGGAGGAGTAAGGAGAAGAGCTGAAGCTGAGCGTAGGAAACAGAAAGGAGTTTAAGGATGAAGATATGCAGGACCCAAATCACTGAAAGGTGGATACTTGGTATGTTGGGGAATGGGGAGTCCATGAAGCTGGATAGGATGGATAGGTGTAAAATGATCAGCAGACAAGATGATTCAGAGACTTTTAACATTATGGGAAATTTGGAACTGACAACAATCCATACAGACAACAAAAGGGTGTATGTTGGAAAGTGAGACCTCAGAGCTAATGAGAATAACTTGACTTTTATTGCGACTGAGTCTGGGCTAATTGAGCGTCATCCAAGTGGTGATGGCCTGTAGGCAGGAGGTGAGGAGAGGAGGGAGGAAGAGAGGATGTGGCACATGTTTTTTTATGTGCCAGGGAAGAAGATGGAAATTCTTAGCATAAAAACTAAGCTCACTGATGTTGTTCAAGCAGTCACATGCTAGACTGCATTATGTCAAAGTCTTTTTCTTAGTCCAGTTCTGAAAAAGAAAACAAAGCTTTAGCTTATTTTTATTATTTAACAATAAAATCACAAGTGTTCATCTTGTCTCACCTTGTCTAATAGCAGTGAAGATCTTGCTGATGTCTGCAGATTCTGAGCTGCTGGAAAGAAAAAACAGAACAAAACAAAACAAAAACTCCCACCACACTCGGTTTCCATCTGTTTTTTCTTTTACTGGCGCTATGTGATGTCAAAGAGAGCAGATCTTGAATATGGTCACATCAATCACAAGAAAGCTGCTGAGGGGTTGAACAATGGTTCAGTATTATTTTAAAGAGTGAATCATGCAAAGTTGCTATAAAGGATTCCAAAAATAAAAAACTGAAGCTGAATATGAGCATAACAAGTTCCTTAAAACATGGCAAACATCTGATTTTTCCAGGTATCTGCTGGACTGACCTCCTGTCGTCCCGCGTTGTGGCGTTTCTGTGCGTCTCCTTCTGCTTGCTGCTCTCCAGCAGACTCTGTTCAATCATGTACTGAGTGGCTGCATCGTCTTCATCATCCTCATCGTGAATGCCGAACCGATCAAGCTCCATGATGCCAGAATAAATGATCACGGTCAGACCAGGTGAAACCTGCATATTTAAATCGGGTCAGCGTTTAGTCAATTTCTACTTCCTGATGTTGAAACCGGGCTGCTGAGTTAAAGAGGTCATGTTAATGGAAAGAAACCTACACAGGTCATTCCAGACACCAAAGACGAGCCTGTGGCCAAGGCTCTAAGGAAACCTTGGATCTAGCTTACTTTTCTGAGAACTTAATCAGATTACTTAATCTGTGAAACTAGTGCAAGAAATTTAGAAGCAAACACTTTGCTCTTTGATTTTGTAAAATAATCCAAAAAAAAATATCATCATTTACATTTAAAACATGCAAGATTCGACTCAAGCTGTGGACCTTTTATTGAAGGTCATCCATCTGTCTACTGTCAAATTAAAGCTTTTTCACAGTGTTAACCTTTCACATACACTCACCTTTCTGTTTATTAGCAACAGGTGTATGCTTGCTTATTCATGCAGCATGTGGCAGCACAAGGAGAAACTGATAAATCTCAGTGATGTTATGGTACGACTGCTGTTGCTGATCTGGAGTTTTTCTCCACAAAAAGTTGTTTTAACTCAGCTTTTCTTTACATTTTTCTTGTTTTGTTTGGCCTCAATGTTCAGTTTAATTATTGATTTTGTCTTCTGAGAATCCTGCTTTTGTCTGTCTGTGAGCTAAATGGAGTTTATGGTATTTATATAGTACCTTTCTACTCAGCGGAGCACTCAATGCACTTTTTACTGGAGCGCTCATTCATCCGATCATACAGCACTTTTATCTATGCCTGAGTGCTTTCTAATTGTCTGATTAATGCATCAGGGCAACTTAGGGTTCAGCATCTTGCCCAGGGACACTTTGGTACACAGCTGGAGGAACCACTGAACCACTGACCTTCCAATTGGTAGATGACCCACTCTACCACCTGAGGCACAGCTAAGTTTCTTATGTTTTATTATTGTCTTCACCCTTTGTTAGTCCCAGTTTTTTGTGTTTTGTTTGTAAAAGGCAAAAATATGCCTGAGCCCAGGAACACTGAGATTCAATGACGTGATACAATGGAATTTTTTGGAGGTCATTGCAGGTAAAAGAAAATAATATTGGAGCTGTGGAGGCTAATATTCCAAGAAAAAATATTCAGAGTTTCAGTGATTAAAGTGTTAAAATATGGGAGAAAAAACATTATAGTCATAAAGCTACAAGGTGGGACCACTGATGTGGTCTAAAATTAAAGGTTCTTATCTAAGAAAAATACTCAGAACAAAATGCAGCAGGACGTGCTGTGGAGTGATTGTTCCAGGTCTGTGTTTTTATTCTTGGAAGTTCTTGAAAGTTCAAAATAATCCTCTGTGTCCTCAGGAACACAGATTTCCTTCCTTCTTATTTGTTTGTTTCTGAGTCACCTGAGAGCTGAAAATTGGTGCTACTCAACATATTATGCTCATTTTCAGACACACTGTTATTTCTGGACTCTACTCACAGATCAAAATAATCTTTATTTATCCTTTTCTGGGCCTTAGTGCATCCCCTCCTGTCATCACCTGACTGAAAGTTGTTTTAGCTCTTCCCCCTTTTAATCCACGTTTCTACTGATTGGCTGCCCCTTATTAATGTTACGTTTAAAAGCCACAGCAGGTGACTGAGGGCTGAAGTGTCTGTGATGAGCATATTAGGAATGCCCGCTCTCTGTGACATCATAGAGAGCCAAGAGTTGAAACAACAGCCTGGAACTGAGTGTGTACTACAGTGTGAAACAAGCGTTCTTGGCTCACAGGGATTGCTTGTACATTACTTGGACCTTATTAGTTGAAACTGTGGTCATGTTTAATATGAGTACCCACCAACGTAACAGTATATATGTGTTAGGAAATAATGCAAAGCAGAATAGGTCCATGTTCAGGAGACAGGAAGCCTGAGTTCACCAGACCAGTTTAAAACTTTAAAATAAAACCATCATCTCATTGTAGGTTTCGGAGCTGACAGATCAGATGTCACCTGTTTCCTTTACCTTGTGGTTTGGTGTTGGGTTGGCTGAGGAGTCCCTGCAGATTCAAAGTTGTTGTTGCTGAAAGCTGGCAGAAGGAGGAGGAGGTCTGTGAAACCAGAGCTTTATGTCCACACGGGTTCTCTCAATAAAGCTCCACAGCTCCTGTGTCCTTCAACAATATGTTCATACAGCATGACTCCAAATACACACATGCGATTTACTCACCAGATTAACACATCTGCATCAGAGACGTCTCACATGTGTGACAATCCTGCAAAGCTCAGGCTCAGGGCCTGTCATGTTTCCTCTGTGCAGCTACAACACTCTGGCTGAGAGGACGGGGATCTGACACCAGTTACTATATTTACCTGCTGTAGACAGACAGCGTGACACTGCAGGGTGGTTAGAGCTGTTTACCCTGACACACCTCCACCCTCCAGTCTGTTTGGTGTCTGCTTCTCATTGTCAGCTCGTCTGCCTGATTTTGTTGACAATTTAGAATTTAAAAAGAAACTGTTGACACAATCAGAGTCTGTTGACACAGTCATCAGAGTTCGCCTGAATTTTGTCATCAGATTGTCCCAGTTTAAAAAAAAACACACCTCAGATTTGCCTGAAAGGTTTTGCTAATAGCTAGGGATTATCCCAAATTTCAGGTCCTTACTGTCATATGACTGTTTTTAGGTTTTTAGTTTTTTTTTGAAGACAACATTCTAAGCTGTGTTCTTCAAATTGTTTAGAGCAAATATCTGGTACTGTGGCTGGGCTCCAGCTGTGGACCTGCCTGGCAAGCTTCACGACGCTGAGCAGTGAGCACAGACCTCACTAAAGGTTGTCAGCTGGAGGTCAGTTTGTAGGGCTCTGGCAGTGCTCCTGCTTTTGGACCTGGCACAAAGGAGCAGATACTGGTCCCGCTGCTGGGCTGATGACCTTCTATGGCCCTGTCCGGCTCTCCTTGCAACTCCTCCACACTCTTAAAACTCAGCTGGAAGACAGAGTAAACATTCTGAGGGCACTGGAGGAGCTGGACTAGCCTGCAGGCACCACCTCACACTATCAGTGCCAAGGACACAAGCATAAAGCAAAACAGACAAATCAGTCAGGAAGGACAAGGAGAGAGCGGTGGTCATGGATTCAAAATGGTTTCTGGAACCAACTTGTTATCCATGAAGTTTAAACGACTTGGTGTCATACTGTGACTTTTATTTATTTTAATCAGTGCAAAATGTAATTCGACCTTTTTCCACCAGAGGGCAGCGTTTTACCGTGTTTACTGAGACCTTATCAGCTGTTACTGTTAGGCATTTCTTTTTTTTAATTTTATTTCTGTTTTAGCTTGAAGCTCGTTCTCTCAAGAGGTATTTCATTTCTCCAGGGCACCACCATCAATGAACGTGTGTTTTTAATGACCTCCTTAAATAAAAATTACACACTCACTGCAGCATCTGCTGTTACAAAGTGGTATCAGACTAAAACCACAGACAGCACAGAGACAGCTTTAGTTTATCTCCTTGTAAATTAAGTCATAGAGGCAGCTTTTATACCATTTTTAAAAGAATAAGTACCTTTAAGTGTAGTTTTTTTTATTTCACTTCTTAAAATAATTTTGATTTGTTTGTATTAATTGTGTAACATTCGTATCTCCAGTGTTTCCTCGGAGGGGGTTCTCTGCACCGGGGCTGTGATCGACCGTGGCTGCTGGGGCCCTGTGGGTCCTCTGAGCCTGGCTGGGGGGGCTTCTTAGCCTCCCTCCTGCTGTGTGCCCAGCCTGGAGGCTGCGGTCTGTGACCGGCTCCCGGTGCAGACAGCTCCCTGTGATAGTGTTTCCTCACTTGGCTAATACGTACCCAGCCCAATTTTACTCTTTAGGTGTGTGTGTGTGTATGTGTGTGTGTGGGGGTGGGGGGGTAGGGGGATGTGTGTATCATGACCGCTTCTGTTAATGACAGTGCGGGGAATGAGTGGGAGGGTGAGGTGGGCTGCTTTTAACCATGTAAAGCACTTTATGCTACAGTTTGTATGAAAAGTGCTTTATAAATAAAGATTGATTGATTGATTGATAGTACCAAAGTAACTGGAAAACTCTTTTTTTAAACTTAAAAATAATAATAACACAGGTTGGGCCACAAAATGCCATCATTTTGTGAAACTGGACTACAACCAGGTCAGCAGCACTTTTTGATTTTTTCTTCTTCTGGTGAACTCAAAAGCTCCTTTTGGGGGATAAACCACCGGAGGACTTTGCTCGGTATAACCCAAAAACATGTTCTTTTTACATCAATGGCAGGTCTGTATGTCTTCACTTGTTTTTGATCCACAGTATTATGACCCAGCTTTCTGATCTGAGATCAGGTATAACTGTCTACATTCAAAACCAGTGTCAGAATCTTTATATTATCCCAGCCCTGCACTTAATGACTGTATGTGTGTTGAGTCGCCCACATATTTTAAATCATTTATGTCACATGAAAGGATGAGTGCAAAATGACCAAACCGCAAAAATGTGTTCATGTGAAACTTGTTTTTGCTACTGTTCACATTAATGAGATTTTACAAAATTACGTGAAGTCCTTATTTTGAGGATATATACAGAAAAGACTGACATAATTAGCCTGAATTAAATGTTAAACGTAAGCCAGTTTCTGGTATATTGATGTAGTTTAACCTGAAATTCAAGCAAAAACAGTTTGCATGATTCACTGCTTAACAGTAACAAAAACAATTTAACTCACTAACAACTCTGCCTTAAAAACACAGTGAAATGAAAACACGAAGCAAACAGGCTGAAATTGAAAATGTGTTTATTTTATTTTATTCGTTGACTGTTTATGATCTTGGTCTCTCCTTCTTGCCTTTGTAGAGTGCCAGCAGAGACACGTTGGCCACTTTGACCACCTTGAAACGAACTCCGGGAATGTCACCGACGGCGTGACCCTTACGTCCGAAACCTGCCACCAGAACCTCGTCGTTCTCCTGTAGGTCAAGAAATAGAAGCGAAAGAGGTTAGAAGAGCGAAAATTGAGAACAGAACTAAATTATACATTTAAGAACTTTTAAGGACCCAAAAGAAAATTACAATGAGATCTGTAGATACATGTACAGATCAAAAACTGGAGCAAGTTAAAATCTGTAGTTTACTGCAACTTAGACATTTCATAGACACAGACACTCAACTCCACATAAACACGACTATTACAGACACAATGGCTCGATGTTTCTGTTGTAGAATCTACATAAACAATCCTCTAAAGAATAAACTCGCCACTGCCGTTTACCTCGATGAAGTTGAGGCAACCGTCATTGGGGACGAAGGCGGTGATCTTCTTGCCGTTCTTGATGAGCTGAACTCTCACACACTTCCTAATGGCAGAGTTGGGCTGCTTGGCCTCCACACCACTGCACAGAGGAAAAGTACAAAGCTCTTCAAGTTAAACCCAAACACCCTTGATTATGGATTTAATAAAGAGGAACTCAAAAGACCAAAAAACTGCTTTATATCTTCCTAAATTACACGTGTTAGCTGCTGTTGTAATACTTACACTTTCTCAAGTACGATCCCCTTGGCGTGAGAGGCTCCTCCGAAGGGGTTAGCCTTCAGGGCAGTGCCCAGGTGGGCCTTCTTGTACTGTTTGTCGTGCCATTTCTGCTCACGCCGGTGATTGCGGAGCTTTCTGGCAGTACGCAGACCACGACACTTTCCTGAAAGAGGGAAAAAAGAAGACGAAAAAAGCCAAAGTCAGCACAGTCAGGTACGACCATTAAGATGGCACTTCAGACCTTCCTGAGTCATGCTTAACTCTTTCCCCCTTGGACACCTACTAGGGGTAATTTAAGAATATCCCCATTTGTGCATCAGGTAATGAGGATTAACCTATACAGCAGGCATGTCTAAAGTCTGGCCCAGGGACAGATTGCAGCCAGTCTGGACACCCCTTCATTACAACTTACTAGGGCCACCCTTGTAAACCCAGAAAGCTGTTCTAATAAACATCAAACCACCTCTTTAATATACAACAAGTGTCTTTGTGGAGAAAAAGAGATAAACATCAAACACAGTGATGCTGCAGATCAATTAAACGGACTCCTTAACGAGAAAGACAAAAAGGAACCCAGATGCTTCTCTTCGGTGGGTACATTCAAAACTGTTCAGCCCGCTGTTCGCAGGGCAGAAACATTTCACTATCCCTATTCAACAGAAATCTGATTTGTCAGGCATCATTCCCACGAGACCCACCTCGTGGTGTGAGGACAGGGCTTCAGTTAAGCTTTACTTAATAGAATTTTGCCAACATATCAAAATTAATGAGAGCTGGATAAGCGCTGGGCTAAAACCGCAGAGAACAGCTAAAGCTCGGTGCTCTCACAAAGACAACCTCCGGCTTTCAAAATGACACTTAACCCCCACCGGGTGTCACTTTAACGGCATTTGCAAACCTTCTATTTAAGTACAAAACAAAAATACGGCACAGGTAGCTTAAACTGTAACGGGAATCTTTGGTGTGCTGAGCTAATGCCGCTAACACGCCGCTAGCAGCTCAGACATGTTATGGCCGCTCCACGTTGCGGTTTCAAAGAAGCATAAAAACGGATTTTTATTAATAATCTGCAGAATTTTACCGACACAAACGAGTTTAAATCTGTTCGTAAGACCTTTATACGCGGCACTGTTGTGAAAACCCCCCACAGACGTCACATTTTTGGGGTATTTGAGATGAACTTTCAGACGTACCCATGATTGCTGAGCGAGCCTGGGATGGAAAGGAAGGAACCAGGATGCACCGCGGCGATGTCTACACCGAGGCCCCCGGGCGGGCGTTGCCACGATATATGCCTGATTAAAATTATGCCATTTCACGCCAATGTTTTCATATTTAATTCTTGCAAAACAAAGAATTTGGACTCATTTTAGAATTTGGTAATTATACATACAACCAGTGTAGTTTTATTATTGAGAGCCGCTAATTTCCTTCTCTTATTTTTGTCTTCACTGTTTTATCTCCCTTTCAGTCAGTCACACTATTATTATTCATCATATTTCACTCCCGACCCTCCCGTTTTCTCAGTTTTTGAGTAATTTACTGTATTGTTTTTATTTAAAAACTGAAATTAGAGCGAAACCAAATAATTGGATATCTAAACCTGCAATTAACGGCTAATGGATGTCTTGTTAGTGCCCTCTGGCGGACAGAGTATGTAGTTCACAAATGTGACAAATTAAAGGAAAACCTTGAGTCTAGGTATGAGTGACAAATTCAGCAAATGGCTCCTTCACAATTCATGAATTCCATGAATCTTCACTGTGGTCTTCCTTTCCCCACTTTTGTCCAATATACCCACTACCCTCCTCTACATGTCCAAAGTATCTGAGGTATCCCTCTGATAAACTTATTTCTAATCCGGATTATTCTAGTAACTTGCAGCAAAAATCTTAGCATCTTCACCTTCAAAACATACAAAATATCAGGCCTCTTATCATCCTATAAACCTCCCCTTTCAATCTCTCTGTCGCACTCTCTTCTTCCACTTTTCTCTGCACAGTTCATTGCTTTGGATGGTTGACACCAGGTATTTAAACTCTTCTACTGTTACTACCTCTGATCCTTGCATCTCTGGTGCACTGATGACAAGACCTTCACTCACAATGTCTGCTCAGCAGCAAAATTTAGCTCTATGTGAACAGTTAGGACAATGATGTTTCTGTATTACTGAGATAAGCAGGTGACTGAGAAGGTCAGTGCAGGACACGATCAGGCTGTTGATTAAAACCAAGAATGCTGGGTGTGAGATTTACCAGGAAAAGCTGGAAATGTCCTTAGAGAGGTCAGTCTGATTTAAAAAACGATGCATGAAGATAATCACCAGGCAATAACACAAAAGTATGAACATCGTGACCTTGTTAGTCCCATTTGGGGGATTATATGCCGTTATCTGACAAATAAAATCACTTGCTGTGAGGTAAAGATTTTGGTGAGTGAAATTCTAGCATTTTATTAGCACCAATTCACAGATACCTGAGTTTTTCTGATTCACCCATAGAATGTGTGAATATTCTTGTATCAGCTGCCCCATTTAGTCATCACCACCACACATCGTCTTCCTGCATCTCATCCTATCTCTTGCATCCTCTTCTGCCACACAAACCCTGTGCATGTGCCTGCCTAAATCCTAAACACTAGACCGCCAGTGAAACTCATCCAGTTATTATTAATACTGTATAAACTGTAGCTACAGATATACTGTAAATACTTTGGTAAATAGTGTAGTGAAGTAAAGACAGAATTAAGTTTAAGCTTCTAAGCTTTAAATAAATAATGTTGAATCTTAAAAATACAGATAAAATGCATCTGCAACAAATGAGTCGAACGCAAAACCTATTTTTTGTTTATTTATAAGAGGCTTAAACTTCATTCTGTCTTTACTTTACTACACTGTTTACTAAAGTACTGTTGATATAAAACTAAATCTGGTACATACAGCAACAAATCCAATAAAATCGGAAAGGCCAGATGTGATCCACAAGCCACTGTTTCCCTGCCGGTAATGCATTGTTATTGTAACTGTATTGTGTACATTTCATTCACTGGTATCCCTGTAACAGTGCATCTGAACACCTTTCATACACGACAAACATATTTACAGACGGACAGCTGACCAGTGCTTTGTTTTATGTAATCATCATTTTGCTGCCTTTAATCTCCAGACATTAAATATATTTTGACTGAGCTGACCTGAAAATGACAAACTGAGGGAACAACAGTATGTTTGACCTGTGGGCGGGGCTCCTGTCACTGCTCGCCACTGCTGTGTCCTGTGATTGGCTAATTCTGCCATCTGTCAGGGGGGTTTAAAGGCATGGGGCAGATTAAAGTAGATTAGGATGGGCAGGGAGGGAGAGAGAGCGCATGCTGGCATCAGACTCTGGTCACCACGGCGATGGCTTCACCAGGGAAACATTGCTGCATCCTCCTCCTCTTCCTCCATCTGCAGGCGTCTGCTTGCCTCCACCGACAACCAGCAGACAGGTATGTGGACAAACACAAACAGAGCAGGTGTAGTATCTTTATGTTTGTTTTTGACCTCTCCTAACTGTCTAATCTTTGATTTGTGCTATGCTCACCCACAACTTTCTACTCACTACACCTCATGTGGTGCTATGGTATAGCATTTATTTATTTATTTTTAATTTGAGCTCAGAGGAACAAGCTCGGCAACTTTTCCTGTAAACAGATACCTACTTTCACATCTAGCACACACAGAGTAACATTATCATCCTTTTGTACTAATGTGTGTGTGTGTGTGTCTCCATGTGATTAAACTAAGCCCCACATTCACTCTCCTTTTAGCTCCACCAAAGCCTGAGAATGAGATACCTGCTTAATCTGGAGACAATGAGCCTTGAGCAGAGAGTTAGCATGCCATTATCAAACCAAAATCAGGACCTAAAACAGGCTGGAACGCTTTGGTGATGTGCAGAGCTTGGAAGAATTCTTTGTGGCCAAACAAAGTCCCCAATTACTTCAATAAAGCATGATGACACTGTCTAATGACATATAATGTTTCTTTGAGATACCATCAGCAGTAAAACAGGAGTCATTTTCAGCAGAATCATTTAAATTCACATTTAAAAGCCCCTGGTTTCTTTAAAGTGGGAAAAGTTTTTTTCAGCTCCATTAATTTAAAATACACAGATTTTTAAATGATAATAAATATGGAAGTTGTTTAAGTACTGATCTAGCAAAAGTGATGCTGATTGAATGGACCACATTTAATCATGGCACTCTCTCTATTACTTGAATTTCCAAACCGATGGTCACGGTTTGTTTATTTTCAGTTTCTATTACTCTTCTTCTTTGCCGTTGATGGTAACAGACTCTTTTTTTTACTGCATCAAATACAAGTAAAGTAAAAATGAAGGCAATGCACAAGTGCTAAAAACTGAGCATTTGGAGCATTTTTAATGAAATTATATGGCAAATAATACAGTGCCACTGTGTGCCACAGTCTGTCCAACACTGATTAACAGGTATTAGTTTGTATATGTCACAAACGTATAGTTTTATTGATGCCTGTCTCTAAACAAACCTCTTAACACTGATGTCATGCTGGTCACTTCTGGCTACCAAAATAAAGCATGGTGACCAAAACGCTAATGCCGAAACTTTAAAAAGTGGTTTCTAGAGCCAATGAGTGACATTACAGTGTGTGACATCACGGTGTGCATGTCCATCTTTTCTATACAGTCTGTGGTCACATGGAGTGAAATGAATACATTTTTTTCAGTATGTTATACATGGCTATTTTCTGGTTTTTAAACTGTACATAGTACATAGTATACAGAGTGGGTATTATGTCAGCTGAACAGGGGTTGGAGCTCACGTTATACACATTTGTTCAATCTTCCTTCCTGCACATCCTAAATATTTAATTATTTATATCCTGTTTTTATTTCGGCTTATTTAACCTTTCATCCCTTTCAGTCGATACCATAGACTGTATATGAAAGATGGCCAAAGTCACTGTTACCCTGTTTTCCCTTCATACCCTTTTGCAGCCAGAGTCGACCATTAGAAAGAACAAAATGTTTAAGACACCTCCACTAATGCTTTAATTCAAGTCTATCAGTCGATGGTCAGCAGTCATCCACCTCACTTGCTTCCAGTGACCTCACAACACCTCTTAATACAAACCAGCAATCATGCCTTTGTTTTCTGCCTCTTGCTCACAGAGATTTTATCCTGACTCTTGTTTGTTTAATCCTCTTTGTTCCTTCTACCTGCCAGCTTACTTATTATATCTCTGACACGCTAACGAGCTCCAGCTCATCCAGCAGAAGTCTGTTAGTAATTCCTAGTTGAGGCTAAAAGCCAGAGGAGACTCAGGCACCTCCGTTTCATCTATTTCAGATTGTTTCTTTGTTTTTAATCTGTGTTTTAGTACAACTAATGTGTAGAATCATGCCAGCCATATGTAGTGATTTAACTGTTATTTTCTCTCCTGTAAGCCATTAAACATATGGCAGATGTTTACGAAATCATTCAGTGTCTGCTTTCGTCTGGCGATACTTGCCTTAAACTCGACCCCAATAGGATGATTACGTTGCCCCGTGTCTTTTGAGTGTGTGCATCAGCAGCTGTTTATTGCGTTTCACAGTGTGCAGCTGTTGATGGTAAAGGATTGAGAAGCTGTAAAGTCTTCTCTGGCTGCAAGCCACCCCATCCTTCATCCTCGGGGTCTGTGTGCTTGTGATTGTATGATTATGCAAACAGTGCAATCCCACAATCCACAGCCCAGTGCCCTGACCCAGCACAAGAGAGCAGCTAAACCTTGTTTGTGGCTGAAGAGGCTCTTTGAGTGAAGGGGATTTGATCGCTCTATTGTCTGATTCTCTGATCTGATGTACATTTAAAATACATTCAGTATGTGCTGCATTTTTTTTCCATTCTCTGAGAGGATTTTGATCTTGAGCGTGCCCATACAGAGATCCACTGTGATTTTGGCTCATTTAGATTAGATTATCCATAGCTGGACAATTTTAGCAGATTATTCAGAAATCAGGCTGCAGCTTTAAAGAAACAAAATCACTGCCCAGAGTAAATGCATGCTTGTATTGTACATACCGGCTGTTAAATAATGTGAAACGACTACTAAACATACACATACTTTTACTAAAAGAGAAACTAAAATTACAAAATCATTGAGCAGAAAATTTGTGCAGATTTATTAGCCTGTGTACAGTGATGGCAAACAGACCGAGAAGTTAAACATACTCATGGGTAGAAGCAGCACTTATGTATGTATTTTACTTAAGTACTGGTACCACACTAATATAGTAGAATTTTTTAGCAGTCCTGACTGTAGGACACTTAAGAGCACTTAATGTAGAGCAGCAATGTTCTGTCCTCTTGTGTGTGAAAAATCTCATCAGTACCTGTAATAGTCAAACAAATCATGTTAAGCAGTACAAGCCTGTGAAACTGTAAATCTACAGAAAATGTAAAAAATCTAAATACAACTTCAAAACTTTAATTTGTTGGTAGCTGTCTTGTACTTTCTGCTCATATATTCTGACCACTGCTTTACAGCATCAGTAAGGAGTAGGATTTAAAGATTAAAGGCTTGTGGCTGAGCTGTAAAACCTTAATTTGAGAGCTTTTGACTATTAATCATTAATCTTCAAATATATATATTCTTACATATTGCATATTTAGACGTGTTATTTAAAACTAATCAATAAATCATGGAAGGTCTATATAGATAACAGCTATTGATCGGCTAACTAAAATAGTTAGCATTAAGCAAGACTGATTAACCTGGTATTTTCCTTTTTTAAATCATGAATGAGGAAGCAACTACACTCACCAGGCACTTTATTAGGTATACCTGTTCTGCTGCTCCTTAAAGCAAATATCTAATTAGCCAATCACATGGTAGCAACTCAACACAACCAGGCATCACAGCGAGAAAGAAAGGTGCTTTGCATGACTTTGAACCTGGAATGGCAACCATATCTCGAGTTTACAGAGAATGAACAGTTTTTTATGCTTTGCTGATGTTAGAAGGGAATGAATGGACTGCTTCGTTCTGATAGGAAGCCAACAGCAACTCAAATAACCATTTATTACAACCGAGGCATGCAGCAGCGCATCTGTGACTGAAGAACACATCAAACCTTAAAGCAGATGGGCCATCAGAGGAAAAGCACACTGGGTGCCACTCCTCTCAGAAAAGAAAAGAAAACTGAGGCTAGAATTCACAAAAACTGGAGAACGGTAGCCTGGAAAAACATTGTTTGAGTCATTGAGTCCCAATTTCTGTGGCAACATTTAGATGGTAGGGTCAAAATCTGGTGTAAACAACATGAAAGTATGGATCCATCATCCCTTGTATCAATTGTTCAACTTCCTAGTGGTCTAATGGTTTATAGGATATTTTCTTGGCACACATTTGGCCCCTTAGTACCAATTGAGCACTGTTTAGATGCCACAGCCAAACGTGTCCATCCCTTTATGACCACAGTGTACTCGATTGTTGTTATACATGTGTCAGCAACAATACTACTACTAGCAGTAATAACATATTAATGGGAAAAATCAAAATGTGATAAAATAGTTTCTGTGGTTGAATCCCAAAGTAAGTTGCTTAACTTTGACCAAATATGGTCAAAGTGCAAAGCAGTAAAGTGACATAGAAAAGTTCAATCTGGGCCTTTTTTTGGCCTCATGTGTTTTCTAATTATTCATGTAAAAAAATGTAAAACAGTTCTAAAATGGTTTCTTTGTTATTTTTTTCCACCTGTGCTCCTTTCACTGTTTAAAACAGGCTGTGGTCAGCCTGCACAGGGTCACGCCTCTCTGCTGCTCTTAACAGCATCTCAGGATTTCTTTATACAGGTGGAGTTGCTCAGTTGTCCTTTGACAGGTGGCACAGCAGGTGGTTGTATATGTGGTTCAAGACAATGTTTTGACATCTCTCCCGCTGTCCACTAAACCCTGGGTGATGACCTTTGTGTAGTTTTCTCAGTGGTCATTATTAGGCAGCAAATGAATCATTAACATCAATCAGATTGGTTCCACTCTCTCTTTATTATTTTAAGTTTTTATTGTAACGATACATATTTTCTGTAATTCCAGATTAAAAAGAGGATGAGCTGTAGCTTTAACCTTGTTATTGTTTCCTGATCCAGCACATCGATCTGAACCAGCTGGGGAGTCATCATATAAAACCTTCAATTTTTACAAAGAAAACCGTCAATCAGACCTGATGCTAATTTGATTCTAGCATTAGATCTCAATCCATTATGTTTCTGCTACAAGACTCTGTGTGTAATCTGGGTCAGAGTGTATCCTCTCAACAACTACCCACCTCTGTGCCAGACTGATCACTGTTATCTTAACTAATCCAGCAGGTCAGCAGCCGGGTCACTCAGGTGCACTTACACTCTCACAGGTTCCTCCCTTCTTTAGCTTGGATTTCTATTGGGTGATTTGGAATGGTGTCATTCTTGCATTATGCACAAATCAGCATCTGAGAAATGAAGGTGAATAACACCAATCATCAGTTTGCTTTTAAAGTTGATGTTTTACAAGAAGGAGCAAGAGCCGTCTGATAAGTCCCTCCACACACTCTGCGTGAATAGAGTCAGATGCAAAACAATCGGCAGCTAGATCAGTTTGTGAAATCAAGAATATTTTATCTTGAATGTGTCTGATGTGTATTTGTGACTTCTTTCAAACTTTCTGAATCCAGTTCAACTGCAAAATGTAAGCACACCTAAGCTGGAGCCGAACCAGTTCTGCCAGGGTGCCTTTTGAGAACCAGGCCACATTTTGACGGGCCTGAAAATTTATTATGATGCAATGTTCCCAGCAGAAGTCTGAGAAACTGAAACAGAATTCACTGGTTACATCTATCGGTCACTGATGAATTTAATGAGGTAACCCAACAGTTTTCTAGTGTCACACTGGTGCAAATCTTTAAAACTGGTTTTCGATTGGGCACTGGCATCATATCAGCAAAAAGGGGCAAAAAGGTGCCTGCAGGTGTTAGGCTACCAAAGTGGGCAGAGAAGGACAGCTGGTGGTTTAGATGTGGCTGATGGTCCACATTAGACACATTAATTAAGGTTTTATGACGGTCCTGTACCTTTGTGAGCACAAACTAGTTTAATGTCAATGTCATGTGTATATTTTATTTGGTGTATAAAAGTTGCTAATGGTTGCTTAAGTATCTCAACCAGTTAAATATGAGTGAATCAGACTCTTTTAAACATACTTTCACTTTCTTTGATTTTTTTTTTGTTCAGAATAAACACAATTCGTATGAGACAATTATTTAATATTTCACAATCATGTTATAAAGATTTATTTTTTCCCCATAAGATGATGAATTTATTTCATGTATTGAAATCATTACTTAAAAATAAAGTTACAGAAGAAAAATAACTAGTGGAAAAAAAACTGTGCTGATGACAAATATGAAGAAATGACAACAATAAATATTTTACTGATTCTTCTTTCAATTCTTTTTGCAGTGCTGCTGTTTCTCTGGAATACGGTGAGATCTATTTATCAATCTGCTAAGACTTCCTTTACTTCTTCCTCCTTATTTCAGTTATAACATTATATGTAATAATGATGATGTCTAAGGGGGGCGGGAATAGGGGGAACAAAAGGACAATAGCCCCACCCGATAAGCCAGTGACCGCACTTCCTACACCAATGTGAAACAGGGGTGTAAACTATTTCCTACACCTCTGTGTACGAAGTGGTCATTGTGAAAAGGGGTGTAGGAAGATCTGAAAAGCTACCCTCTAGTGCAGCATTGTGTTTGGAAGTCTGTTTTGATTTGTTTATATTTCTCATATTTTAGTATAAAAGGTTAAAGGTATAACATGTATATTCTTATGGCTTATTTTGTTAAACAAATCCTGTTGTCTCTGCAGACATTGGGAGCAATGAGAGGGTGAAGGCAGAGCAATATTTGATACCAGCAGAGAGAGGATTTGGACAACTGCAGGTAAAATATGAGTGGGGAGGGAAAAACGTAACGCCACAATTTTCTATTAAAGTGTTACTGATTTTTAACCATTTAGGTGCTGAGAATGTAAATAAATGGAAGACGTTTCACAATTTAATCCTAATCTAAAAATGTGCGGCCACAATGTCACATATCTCAACTGTACCAGCTTGAAACATGACTTAAATTTTTGTGTTAGGTTCATAGTGTATATATTGGCAGATTAACTTGCTTTTCCAACAAATCAAAAAAGAAAAATCTTCGTTTAAATTTAACAAACCTCCCAGTTTTTTGGAAACAAGGTTGTAAGAGTGGGAGAAAAATCATGTCCTCTCTGAGAAATTGATGATTCCTGTTTTCAGAAGCATACCAGGAAAATGCTGGAATTTATGAAGCACAAAATTCTCATTAAAAACACACGTTTTATTAAAAAAAAGCAACAACAAAAAAAACAGACAGACATGAAACTGCAGAACAGTTAATGCCTTTACATAAAAATTGAAAGTTTGGCTTTCAGAAGTTGTTTCACATGATTGAAGTTTGCTTCTTCCTGCCTCCAGTCTTCAGATGCATCACGCAGGAAATTACTTCAGACACCAGGAGCTGCAGTTCCCCTCCCTCCTCTAAAGGTTCAGTGAGCATGAGTAACATTTTCTCCAACACAATCAGTTATATTCAATTTCGAAAGAAGGTTTTTAAATTTACTGCTTTCTAACCGGTTGTACCTGCCCACCAGGTGTTGTCCGATGGGCAGCCGTGCCTCTTGTTCCAGGCCAGGAAACTGTCTCTCCGCTATGATAAGCAGAAACACCTGGACCTCACAGAGCGAGCCTTTTCTCCTCAGAAACCTGTCGACACCAGTCAGTCTGTCTGTCGCAAGGACAAAGCCACGTAAGTGCACCTCCTACTTGTCTCTCTACTTGTATGAGAAATGTCAGAGGGTCTAACACGAAGCTTTTAATCCCAATTTAGAGACAAGAACAATGCAGTGTGTCCTGTAAGGAAAGGTCCAGTTGTGCTGTACATATGAGAGTCTTGTCTCTTTGTTCCTCTGTAGGCTGGTCATGAGGTTTGGAGATGTGGAGGATTTGAAAGGCCTGTCCATCAGGTTAGCTATGCCACCAGACATGATCACGCTAAGCGGTTTGTACACAATACATGAACATTTGCTCTGACTGTCTCCTCTTGCCTCTCTTTCATCAGACTGCAGCTGTCCAACACCTTTTATGAGTCTTCGGGGCAGTGGTGGTTCTCGGTGGACAGCGTCTCGCTGCTCTACAACATTTCTGAAGAGGCTGTGTTCAATGCCAGCGAGGTGTACGCTCCAGCTTCCTCCTCCTACCGCTGCATCCACGTCAGCAGCCTGGAGCGATACAGTGCCCTGCTGCTACCTGGCACTGACCAAGCCCGCCGCTGGTCCATCACCTTTACAGACTTCCAGGTACCCGTCTCTTTACCCTCTCTTTGACTGATTCTTCAAAGACGGTGTTTCATTTCTTGTATGGTGTCTGGAAGACATAACAAAGTCTTGTTAGAGCATTTATTAATTTTTCAGTGTATTTTGTGGTTAAGGGTCATTTTCTCTCTAGTTCAATACTTTGTTAACACATCTTGAACTTAAATGTCGAAATGAGCAAACACAAAGCTGGGAAAACAGCGGTATACTGTCAGCTCACAGACCCAGAGACTGGCAGAATACAAGATTTACACAGGTGAGCGGGGAGAGGACACAATACAGTTTAAAAATGACCAGTAACAGCTTCTAATTGGACAAATGCAAAAATAGAAACAAACAAAATTTAATGAAAAATGCAAGTTTTAAAGGGTTTTGAAACGGTTTTCCAATATTTAAATCACCACAGCGAAAAAAGCAATCACCCCCTCCTGAGGTTATAGCTAGTTGTATCATGTTAATGAGTTCATAATAAATTCTACCTCTGGGTTTTTACTCTCAGACTACTTGGGCTACTAGAATTGCTTTGCATGATTCACAGTTCAGAATAGGCTTATTTGACTTATCCTGGACCACAGTGCAGCCCCTCAGTTCACAGAAGCTGTTTTAGCTCCTCTCGGTTTAAGGCAAATTTCGTGCCCCTCATAAAGATAAAGTTAGACCAGCAGGAGGTTCTGAGATGATGGTATTAAGGGTACCTGCTCTCTGTGATGTGATATAAAGCCAGAAACATATTGAGAATATTACCTGTGGTATTTTTTTTTATTTTTTATAATGTTTCTGTGCTCTCCTCAGATTCAAGCCTTCAGCGTCACCTCAGGAAAGTTTTCTCCTGCGAGCGACTGTACCACCTTCTTGACGCCAGCCATCCTGATGGGCCTCGTCACCTCCCTCATCCTGCTGCTGGTGCTGGCCTATGCCCTGCACATGCTCATCCACTTGAAACACATTGAGCATGACGAGGAGCACAAAGCCGACGTCTACTTCCCAAAAAGCCCTGAACACTTGGAACAGTACTGCGTGGAAAACTTCACTGAGAAAAATGTTATGTAGGTTAGGCAGTGAGGTGATGGACAGACTTTTAGCAGTTACAGTTTTGAAAAAAAAAAAGTGAAATGCAGCTGATCTGATAGCTGGCACCAAACCTGGTGTGACATACTCTCAGCCCAGGATAATTTTTTTTAAACGGACATTTCTAAACTTTTGTAATTTACCCATGAGAGGATTTCTGTTTTTGTCTTAATAAAAATATAAAATAAAAATTCTGGTTTCTTTTATATTTGTAGTGTTTGATTAAATTTATTGCTTTTCAGTTTGAAGACGTAGCAGAATAATTGTTTATAAAGCTAGCTGTATGTCAGCTATAAGTACTAGTCTCTTCAGTGAAATACAAAAAGAAAATTTAAATTTGGTTAGAGGATCTAAGTACTGAAGGAGCAGACCGAGACTTAAAAGAACCACGAAGACAGCTAAAAACAACAGAAATTATTTAATAAGCTAGCAACCGCCCTTGCCACGTGTAGGGAAAATACAAATATAAACATGCAAGATCATTATAGTACGATGTTGCCAGTAAATATAGACTTTAACTCTTCTACTATTTTAATACTTTATTTTCATGTTAGTTTAAATGCCAAAGTATTTACATTTGTTTATAATTCAGTGGTATATATGCACAATTATAAAGTGCTCTGAACTAAATACATAAGGAATGTAGACCTAATTAATTATTAACTGCAATTATATGTATATTTTAATAACTAAATAGCTAAATATATTTGGTTAAAGGCTGAAATTCTCTTCTGTAGCTTTAATATTTTTTTTTTTTTAGGAAATCCCATTAGTTTTTGCATTTGTTACTTTGGGTAAAATGTGGCTTTGATGGACATGACACAAGACTTTGTCAAAAAATTAGTTTTCATTGTAAGACCTATGCAGATTTTCCTAAATCTTGCCTCTGTCATATTCCCTAAATAATATGACCTTAAAAATATATAGCTTATGTTTCTTAGAGGTGAAGCAGAAGTATCACAATTACAGTAAAGTAAACGAGTCTCTGCACTGAAGTAATTCTGATTCTGTCCAGTGGGGGCGCTCTGAAGCCTGTGAGACGAAACATCCAGCCAAAGAAGAAGAATTTCACGCTGAGCTGAGGAAAGTGCTGCCGGTTACTGAACTTACAGATGAATTGTAAATATTGAAACTCGTATCTGAACCAGCAGCTTTATCTACGAACCACGTGTCATGTTTAGTTTTAATCAACAGAGCCGGAGCTGAATAAACACGTAATTTTAACGGTTTCCTGTTGGGGTTGGCTTCCAGCTGATTAGCATCGGGCTAACCGGTGTAGTTACTGACAGCTCTACCTGCTGGTAACCGTTAACGTTACCTGTCCAGGTACTCTCCCGTTCAGCCCTGCTCTCCTGTTCTTGCCGACGGGGCCTTCATGTTGAACCACCTCTCCACTGCTCTAACGCTCTTCACCCGCCGACTACCCGCTTCCTCCCCACGGACTTTCTCCGGAGTCCTCCGCCGCCTCTGCAGGATGGAAGCGGCCGTGGTGAGGTGCCTCCCCGGGGAGCCCAAGCTGACCATCTCCTTCTGTCTGCAGGGCAGCCACAAGCACATGCTCCGGGACCAGGACGAGCCGCTGGGCAAGGTCCTGGCCCGCATCTCCAACGGGATAGCCAAGAACCAATCAAAAGCAAAGAAATCCAAGAAGAACCGGGGTCAGGAGCAGCCGGATGAAGCTGCGGAGCCCACCGTGGTGAAACTGTTCTACGACGGGGAAGAGGTGCCGGAGACGGTACTGAACACGGAGGCTTGGCAGGACGGCTCCGTGCTGCAGGTGGGAGATGTTAAATATTCAGTGCAGAGGAACGCGCCCACCTTCACCACCGCGGAGCTACCGGCGTCCTTGTTGGCCGGCTTCCCCGTCTGCCCCAAACTGGAGGTGGAGTTTGGGAACGTCCAGGACTGCGAGTTCACCTGGTTCAAAGAAAACTGCCCACACACGAGGTAAATACCCAGAAAAGAAGGTGTAAATGTGAAGCAGAGATTGTGTGGTGCAATCCAGCTGTTTCAAGAACTGCATGCCTTACATGGTCTTATCAGGGGAGTGATGGGTCTGAGGAAGGTCTGCTCATCTCTACCAAGCTGTTTTATTGACACAAAAACATAGATAAGGGTAAACAAACCTTTACACTGAAGTGTTTTTAACACCCTGGGTGTAGAACTGTACAGCTGCTTTTTCTGATTTTGTTATAAATCAGGTGATTGTTTGGGCACATTAATAATCAAATTGATTTGACATCCTGCAATCTACTTCTCTTTGCCCTTGTTCCAGGTCTGAAGCTCCTGGTGAAGCCTCAGATCAGGACAGTGGTTGGACTCAGGTTGGATGTGAGAGAGTTTACATCCCATCCAATCAGGACATCAGCTTCAGGCTCAAACTGAGCTGCACGCCCAAAGATGGAAGCCGCAGTGGCCTGGCCAAGGAGCTGGTTTCTGTGGGAGCTGTGGAGGCTGGACCAGGCGTGTGCTTGTTTGACAACCGTCACGCTTTCACAGCCAAAGTCACGGACTGGCCAACTCTGAGAGTGGTGTCGTATAACATCCTCGCCGACATCTACGCCCAAACGGACCTTTCCAAGACGGTGCTGTACCCGTACTGCGCCCCCTACGCCCTGCAGCTGGACTACAGACAGAACCTGATCAAAAAGGAGCTTGCTGGGTACAACAGCGACATTATCTGTCTGCAGGAGGTCGATAAAGGTAATCACTGATAAAAACACAAAAATACTGATGATTTTTAAAAATAAATCTTTGACATTAGTTGTGCTCTCTGACCTCTGCAGGAGTGTATGTGGACAGTCTGACTCCAGCGCTGGATGCCTTTGGTCTGAACGGTGTTTTCAAGGTCAAAGAGAAGCAGCATGAAGGACTTGCTACCTTCTACCGCAGGTTAGGCCAATCACCAGCCAGAAGCTGGATTAACCTTATCTTGCTTGGTAACTTTATCACTGGCAAAATAATATGCAGAGCCACATCTGTGTTTGTTTGGTTGAAGTTAATAATTAGTGGACGTTAGATACTGTTGCTCACTATTGATGCCTGGAGCAGAAGAGAGAGGCATTAATGCACTTAGAAGCGAGCATAAGCAGCACATTTTTTAGATTTTTGAGTAAAAAGCCAAACCCAGTTTCACTCCACAGGCTGTTAAAGGTAATGAAGAGAGTTGGATAAAGTCTCAGTTTTTTAAGATACATTACAGTCTGTACAGAGGCCAGAAATAAAAAGTTTTTAGTACATGAAATAAATTTTGTTTAATGCACTTTAGTATATTGTGTGTCTTACGTGACAGTCAGTGTTGATAGAGTAGCAAGCACCTACAAATAAGTGATTGTGAAGAAAGTATTGAATATCTGAAGCATAACAGAAAGGCCTCTTTATTTATGTATAGCCCTAATGGCAATATCACAAATTTACTTTTAATTCTATAATGATTATGAGCCCTGCAACTGGTCAACAGTCCACAGTTTACCCCGCCTCTAGTCCTATGACATCTGGAATAGGCTTCAGCCCCATGTGACCCTGAATTGGATAAGCGGAAAAAGTGGATGGATGACGATTATGATATTGAAGTGAATCCTGTTGTGCTGTAGGTCAAAGTTTCGACTCTTGAGCAGTCACGACATCATGCTGAGTGAGGCGTTGTCCTCTGACCCCATGCACGCTGAGCTTCTGGAGAAGGTTTCTGCTAACGGTGCCCTGAAGAATAAGATCCTGCAGAGGTCCACCTCGCTGCAGGTACTGCTGCTCACCATCAAGGCTGATTAACTGTTATATTTTAGCTTTGGGAAGCAGTGATGTGACATTTTGTTATTGCTCCCATCCAAATATTGGGTCAGCAGTCTGGAGGTCTTTCAGACCTACTGCACTCACAACGTTTTGACTTACTTGTAATTTTTAAGTAGTTTTAAGACATTTCAAGCATGAAAAATGCGTCAAAGAAATACATTAAAATAGCTCCTTTTTGTTACCAGCAGACACACCCACTGTCACAAAAAATTAATTTCTTCACAGTTCTTTAGTCAGTGAAAATTTGTGACAATAACACTGTTTGACAGACAAAAAATACTATTTTTGCATGAACAAGGTGATTCTGAAAGTGTCCATTAGCTGAAAACTTGGCATGTCTCCATGTGGTGTGCAGTGTGTGGTTCATAAAATCTGAGGAAACTGGACAAGTGGAGTAAAGAAGAAGTGGTAGGTCTAAAAATCTGTCTACAGTAACTGAAAGTCACGTATTTAAGAAATGGAAAAAATGTATGGAGGTGTTCAGCAGAGAGGTACAACACAGAGTATCTACAGCCATTTGTAAAATATGATGGATACATTTCAGTGTTGGGGATTTTGTAAAAATTCATGTAAACATGCGCACAGAAAAGTACTATCGGATTTGATCCAGCGTTCAATACTGTCTGGAAAGCATTCAATTGCTAACAGTTTAGTTTTTCAGTTTAATAATGATCCCAAACACACTGCTAGTGCAGTAAAAGTACCTTGATAGAAAAATTCCCATTGGAGCATTGTTGCTCATGGATTGGCATCCTCAGATCCTAGACCTCAACATTATTGAAGCAGTGTGGGATCATCTTGACAGAGAACACTAGAAAAGACAGCCAACATCCAAAGAAGTCCTTTGAATGTCCTTCAAGAAGTCTGGAGAGCTATTCCTAAAGAAATTACAGGAATACTTGTTCAGGCTGTTTTGAAGAATACAGGTGGCCATACCAAACGCTGACTTTCAAGATTGTTAAAACTGTACAAACTTTTTTTTTTAATTAACTGTATTTCCATGTATCAATACATTACTGCACATATTTGTCATTTTCCTAGCAAAATATAAATAATTAAGGAGGTTCAGGACTTCTGCACAATACTATGTTTTCAGACTTTTAAAAAGATTTTAGCACAAACAGCGGCTTGTTATGTTCAGTGTAATACTTCTTGGAAAACTTTAATTGCGCTTAGGGTAACATCACATATTGCCATTAACATTTCACCTTACCTGTCTTGTGTATGTGTGTGAAGGTGTACTCAAATTGGCTATATTTACATGTAAAATGATAATTCAGGGAGAGTTACAGACAACAGGAGATCATCTCTGCTCTCAGTCACTCTTGATGTCGCTGTTTGCTCACACAGCAAATGGAGAGAAAGGAAAGAGAGAGTGCAGCTGCTGCAGATGAATCAGAATTGTCCGTGGACGTTTTGCTAAAGTTTGATTGTTGGCTGTTGTCTGTTTGAGATTTGTCCTGGAATTTGATTCTTAAATATGTGAAAGAAATGCCCACTACAATTAAAAATCAGCAATTTATTCAGTCATGAAAAGAAATCTTTGTCTAATGACTGAATTGTTTGTTTCCCTGCAGGTCACTTTCCTCGAGGACCTGAATAAACCCGGCAGGAAGGTCTGTGTGGCCAACACTCACCTGTACTGGCACCCGAAAGGTAAAGTGTCCTGTTTACTTCCATGAACACCTGAGTTGCTCATTTTAACCAGCAGAGATTGTCAGTACAGACTTCTGAGAATTTAATTCTCCTTTGAAGGGGGGAATGTTCGCTTAGTCCAGATGGGCGTGGCTTTGAAACACCTGAGTCATGTGATCAGCAAGGTCGCACCTGGAACCCCTCTGGTGTTTTGTGGAGACTTTAACTCCACCCCAAATGCAGGTAACTCCAGAATAGTACCTACAGCTGAATCTGAGACTGTTTACAAAAACATAATGACCCTCAGGTCAAAGTTCATCTTCACCATGTCTGGAGTTTTTTTTAACACAGTCTTTATCCAGGTTTGTTTCTTGATCTCGTCCCCTCTCAGGTGTGTTTCAGCTGCTCAGTGAGGCTGCTGTTCCTCCGCAGCATGCAGACTGGAGCAGCTCGGGGCTGGAGGAGTCCTGCAGCATGGAGCTGCTCTCTGACATCCCCCCTCTGCTGAGCGCCTGCGGATTGCCGGCCTACACCAACTATGTGAGAGGGTTTCAAGGCTGCCTGGATTACATCTTCGTACAGCCGGACTGCATGCAGGTACTGATGGCAGAGGATATAGAGAGACATTTTTGTTTTAACAAGCTTTCTTATGGGAATCTTACTGAATTAGTATTTATTTATTTTTAAACTATTTTTTATTTCACTGTCTTATTTTGTCTTTTTGTTGGCTGTTATGTTATTTAATTTTCATATTTATTTTACTCTCTTTTGTGCACAGGTTTGTGACTGTCTACAAAAAGCCCTCAATACATCAGCTTTACTTACTCTGCTTAGAACATCTTTTAGCCAAACTATGAGTACCACTCAACCAAATGAAATCAGTCTTTTTAATTACTTGAGCGACCCATTTGCTAAGTTCGAAGTAAATCAGAAAAGAGTTTGTAAAATGTGTGAAGAACGACAGATTTCTCAGATTTTCACTAAGTCAAAGATGAGGAACAGAACAGAAAACAAACTCAATGGAGACTGGTTATTTTAAAAAAAATGATGATAAGGTAAAAATGGAGTCAGGTGTTCTTTGTGTGAATAACTGATGTAACACATATATTGTTTGTGTGCAGGTGGAGCAGGTGATCCCTCTGCCCAGCCTCGAGGAGGTCACCACCTACGAGGCTCTGCCCAGCGTGGCTCACCCCTCCGACCACATCGCTCTGGTTTGTGACCTCCGGTGGAACCCCTGACCCCTGACCTCCAACCATGATGGACAGAGATGCTTAAAAACACGAGTGTGAGATTTAAACTGTGTCCCTGCAGGTTTACCAAGAAGAACCAAAGTCAACAGAAGCTCAGAGGATCAGACAGAAGAACTTAAACCACAAGACAATGAAAGTGCATGTGAAATTATTCAAAGTCCTTATTAGACAATAAATTATTTTCATAATTTATATTCAGTGTTGGAATGAGAAAAGTAAGTAACTGCACATTTTGAGAAGGGATTTAAGAAGGGGATTCATTAAATAATGAAAAAACAAATTCATACTGCATCATAATAGTTTGATGATTAATGGTCACTCTGAGGTTATTCACTTTATTTCTGGGTTAATAGATAAATATTGACCTTTTAAATAAGTATTTATTATCATTGTTGCCAAAGGTGCTGCTCAGTGGGCCTTTCAGTTTTTAAATAAAGTCTACAATACTGACTCTCACTTGTTGGCTTATTGTCATATACTTGTACTTACAGACATCATTAAAAGAGGCGAACATCCTGTGATGCTTTGCTCATTATTGTGACAATATCCTCGAAATCTAGATTTAATTTAATGTAGTCCAACTTTTACCTTCTTAATTTAACTTAAAGCCTTATTTACAAAAACGGGTAAAAATGGGACACTGTTAACACAAAAGGTCTTTCATTCATCAAATTATATTTAGCATCCAAGACATGAACAATATCACACATTCACAGTTCAGATGAGTAAAGTAAATAAACACACATTTAGTTTTACATTGTTTTTTTTAGAAGAGCAGAAAAATGATTGGTTTTATGTCTTTACAAAGCAGTTTTGAGCCACTTGGTTTTAGGATGTTCGTGCACTTAAAGGCAGCGCTCCATGGAAACTAACAAACAATACAATTCAGCTTTTTGAATTTTTATTATTTTATTTTTAAATAATCATAGAAGTGTTGAATGTAGGTAAAAAGGACAATAACAAATGTTTCACTGAACAGTGTGATTTAATTTTATTTTAAATTATTTCCATTGTTGTTTTCTGTATTGTCCTCAGCCTCTCTCTGCGCACCTCCATTGCCACCTGATCCAGTTCATAAACTAAAAACTATAATAATAAAAAATGATAAAAACTGTGATAATTATATCTGATTGTTTTCATATCACCAAGGTGACAACTCTCAATGGTATAATTTGCATAAACAAATGCAGAGCAAAACCACACTGTACAGCAGTTTCATGTACACTAAACATGAGTTTCAGATAAGTCGCAGCAATGTTGGTTTTAAAATTCACAGCTCACTTTTCTTCTTTGTGAGTACTTTCCCTGTCTTTATGGAAGACGGCTCCATCAGGCTGCTCTCTCCACTGAACAGTGATTCCATTCACTCCTTTCTCCTTCAGTCTGTCCTGCAGCTGAGAGATACAAACATTACACACATGTTTCAACAGAGACTAAAAACAAACAAAAGACAGCTTTAGAAAAACAAAACATCAATAAATTAAATGAAAACCCTCAGCTTTTTTTCTGACATTAATTCATACCTTTGCATTTAAATTGGACCAGCTGTTCCAGAGAAAAGTATGAACATTATTTCTGTCATTTATAAAAGTTTTTTTTCATTTGTAGATGTCAGAATTTTATGAAATCTTTTCAACATTCAAAAATTCAAATTTACAACCTTAATTAATCAAATAGCAGCTTGTTCATAGAATATGAACAAGAGATGAGGACAGGCAATCACATAAAGAGATGGGTAAAACTCACAGCACCTAAACCAAAGTACAAAAGTGATGAGGTGAAGTTTTAAGGCAGTATTGTGGAGACTTGCCTCTTTCAGGAGTGTTGCTTTGGCCGCTGTGTCATTCAGAGCCACAGATGAGTCCTTCAGCTTCAACCTCATTTTTATTACTGAGACAGAGAGGACAAAAGGTGTCATGATGAATTTTCAGTTATATTTTCGTGATATCAAAACTGTAACTTCATACCTTTTTTGTGAACATTTTCTTTTTTAGGAGCTTCTGTGGTTTCAGGTTGAGGAGCTGGCAGGTTGTCATAGCAGACAAATGGTTGTGGTGTATTATAGGGCAGGAACCTCCATTTTCCTGATCTCTGCATATCTGCAACACTAAACAGGGGATTTGAAATGCTAAATATTTTTTCTGATTCATCCCAGTATCTGAATGAGGAGTCTCTGCCATCACTCCAGTAAATGTAAGGATGTCTAATGTAGCCTATCCATATTTCAGTCCCATACGACACCAGCCTCTGCGCATCACTGACAGAAAGCGAACTGCCAGCCAGGTCTGTGAAGTTCTCCCTGCAGTACCTCAAAGCGCTGAACCAGTCCATGCTTTTATTCACAAAAACAAATTCACGACTCTGGTAAGTTCCTGCAATTAGAAATTGTGGTTAAATAAGTCATGTTGATTTTTCTGTGAATGAAAATAATCAAATCAAAACAATCTTAATGAGAAAAGAAATTGCTATTTTCTTACCATTGTAACAGATGAATGGGTATTCCAATGAGCAGTTGATATAGTAATCCCAAGACCAGTACGGTGCATTCACTAAAGCTTTTGTACACAAATAGTTAACTACGAAAGGTTCATTTTTAGTTTGATTTTCCCATTTCCAGAAATCATCATTGATCTGAGATACAAAACTCCAATCAAACCATAGGTAAGCACCAATCCAGACCTCAGAGTTGTAACCAGCAGATGAAACGGTTTTGATAAATTGTTTCATTTCTGTAGCGTTTTCAAAGTTGGCCAGGTTTGTGTAGTTCTCTCTACAGTAGCTCACAGCTGCACCCCAATCTAAAGACTTATTAACAAAGTGGTACTGACGGCATCTGGAGACGATGAGCCACCCTGTGAGGAAATAAGATTGATCAACATCTTTGAACATGAAAGCTGGATGTATTAGAACATATCAGACTGATAAGCACTGCAAAATTCACTGACCTGAGAGACAGAGGACACCCAGCAGGATCTTTAGAGTCATGATGCTGCTCTGTGGACTGTGAAAGAAAACTCACCTTTTATAATAATAAAAATGCTGGGAAATCCCACTCCTGTTTCCTGTTTCTTTTTCTGAGAAATGTAAAGGGTGTGTTGAATCAGTTTATGCAAAATGTGTTACAGAGACTCCTTTATGGAAACAACATCAACCAGGTTTGTTTAAAACTGCTAAAAATTCAAATTTCAGGCTTAAAGTAATAGAAATAATTTTAAATGAGTGTTTTATCTTGTGTTTAATGACATTTATTTCCAACTGCAGTGTTTTTTTCTTAAAATTTCAAGAAGTTTTATTCATTTCAGCCATTGTTTTTAATGACACTGCACAGGAGTGACCCATCTATGGAAGCCCATTTCTGCCACTGCAAAAAAAAAGAAAAAGAAAAAAGTATCCATAACTTGAAATTTCGATTTGACTTATTAACTGGAAATTTTGAGAAAAGTAGCTCGTAATCTTGACTTACTTTTCTCAAAATTTTGAGCTAATAACCCGAAATTTTGAGTTAGCCCTGCCAATCAGTAATCTACCTGAATGACGTCATTTTCTTGTTACCCGTAAGCTGAAGCCCTCAGCTACAAATGCTACAGCTAAGCTACCAGTATTACAGCCAGTCATGAATGCACAAATTACTGATTGGCAGAGCTAACTCGAAATTTCCAGTTACTTTTCTCAAAATTTTGAGTTAATAAGTCAAAATTTTGAGTTATGGATACTTTTTTTTTGTGATGGAAACGGGCTTCCATACCAATCTGCTTGATTTTAAACAGAGAAAAAATTATGAGAAGCATTTAATTGATTTACTGAAGTTAAATAATGAAAATAAAAAAATATATGATTGAACCAAAGAATTACCTAAAACAATATATATGATTGATGAATCAGGTAAAGGACACATTTAAAAGGTGTTAGAAAGATGAAGTTAAATGTTTTAACATTTTACCATCAGACGCTTCACTGTGTGCATCCTAACTGTCTTATAGGGCAGTTATGGTTCAGCTGATAGAGCAGGCCATCTGCCAGTTAGAAGGTTGGTGGTTCAATCCTCGACATCTGTCAAAGTGTCCTTGGGCAAGAGCCTTAACCTCAAATTACTTGTGATGTATCCACTGTAGCATAAAATAATGTGATTTGTAGGATTTTCAGTACGTTTTTTTTTCTTGTTTTCAAACTGGTGATGAATTTCTCAGTAAAACTCAAACATGTTTCAATAAGATCTGTGCTCATGTTGGAGCTTTCTGCACTGATATCACATATCTACAGTATTTAAAGATGAGTTTCAGTAATCAGTTGAAGTTTGTTCTGGAAGCTAAATTCCCCTAAACAATGCCTCTAAACACAGACATTGTTTGTTTAGTGACCGAACCTTTTCTTTGTCTTTTTGAACAAATAAATAAATAAATAAAAGTCCTAATATTGGATCTCCTTCTTTTCCCCCCATTTGATTCATCCATGACAAGAAACCTGTGCCACTGCTGCTCACGACACTGGTTTCGAAGATCAAATTTCATAAACCAGTCACTTTTGAATTCAGTCATTTTCAGAGGCACAAAAGTAATTAGACAATTTATGGGTAAAATCATGGCCCAGAGAGGCCTGTTCCCTCATTCAGTCTCTTAGGGAAGTAGGTATAATTGTCTTCATACAGAAAGTTTACAAGAAGATGTAAACCAAAAAACAGGAAGGCTAGATTAAACTTTGCCAGGAAATATCTAAAAGAACCCCTCAAAATTCCTCAGATCTTGCACCGATGAAACCAAGAATAATTTGTAACACAATGATGGAAACCAAAATGTGTGGAGATGATGTCACTGTTGATAGATGTAGCAAGATATTCTGGCCTTACTTGTTATAGAGCATCTCATCTTTCCATAGATAAAGGCATTGCATTGGATGCAGAAATTATAGAAATTAATGCAAAATTCACTAAATGTTGTTTATGAAGTGTCTGAAGCTCGGACTCCCACTCCCACCCCTCCTCCCACATTCACTTAAAACATTCGAGCTTAACGACAGACTGGTTCAGGACAAGTGGCCACATTAACTTTTATAATAAAGATGTGTTCTTAGATTGATTTTACAATAATACCTGTATGAATCTAAACTATCTAAACAATGTAAACAAGTGAAATCCCAAGTCTGAAACCAAGACGAGACACAAATCCCTTTTGGGTTGCATCAGGAAGTATAAGTTAAATCTGCTAAAGAAAACGCATGGAGTTATCTGCTGTGGCAAACAGATGTGAAACAGGAGCAGTTAAAAGTACCTTTATCTGCCTCTCAGCTGTCGGGTTATCAGGAGTATGCAATCTTTCTAACAAAGCGCCAAAGAAATTTTTTCTTGGAAATTTGTTTTTCCTTTTACTGAAGCAGGAACTATTCGCAGCATCATTTACATGAACAGAAAGTTGAAGCAGAGCCAGACTGCACTAAACAGCAGCTTCATTTACACAACACATCACACTAAAGTGTTTTTATGAACAGATGCAAAGCTGGCTTTAAGTTTCACACGTCAGTTTTCTTTCTGTCGTCATTCTCCCCTTTGTGGAAGACTTCTCCATCCGACTGCTCTTCACTTCAGAGTGACTCCACTCACAGCTTTCTCTTTCACATTGTGAAAGCTGCTGAGTGATACAAAAAGCAAGTTAAAAAAAATCTTTCTCAAACATCACATTCACAAGATTGACCGTGAGGTCAAAGTCACTGACAACTCATGTGAGATTTTCAATAGATAGACCTACAGTATTAATTCTAGGTGAGATCCCAGCAAACAAGGGAGTGTTCAGTGATTGTTCACTACCCCACTTCAGCTAACGTTTTCTAAACGGTGTGTGTACAAAGTTTTTCTGATGTTTGGGGAAAGTTCACTTTTGATTAAAAAAAAAACATTCCCAGATTGTCAAAACACAATAACATTTAAAACACAATAACTCGACAAAGTCTATATAGTCTAAATCTATAACCTCGACCTTCACCTTCAGGTTGATGTCAAAGTAACAGACTTTCAAACTTGTCAGAGACTTTTAGTAGATCCATTTGAAAATCCTACATCTCCTTTTCTTGAGTTATCGTGTTCACAAAGTTGGGTGTCATCACCACCGTTCTGCATAGTGGGGTAATGCTAACACCTCATCAGCCTTTTTCCAGTCGAGGGGTAAAAATGAAAAAGATCTTTCAATTTAATTCAATCTTTATTGACAGACTTATGACCATAAAAAACAAGACAAAACTCAATATATAAACTTTGATAACAAATATTAAAAATATTAAACATTTGTAAAAATACAAAAGCATAATATACATAAAATACACAATTACTTAGAAGAAATCAATAAATACACAAACACTTAAACGAATGCTTTCTAGGACTGGATAATTAACGGGAACCACCCGCTGTCGGATCTGTGAGTGCTAAAATTATACTGTTACTAGAGCCATGCAGTCGTCACACAGTCACACCGCTCTCAAGGCGCTGCTGCTGTGGCGCTACTCCCTCTCCGACGCAGAATAACTCCTCTCTCTCTCGGGCCACTCTCAAGCTCATGGAGAGCACGCTGTCCTTGCTAGGAACGGATGTGAGCTGGCCCCGCCAACTCCCCGCTGCTGGCCGTGAAGGATTACCTTTCACTCACAGAAGAAGCAGATCCCATTCTCTTGGCTAGGAGCTTTGACATCCAGGCGATAGTTCCCGACTCACCAACGACATCTCCCGCGCCCCCACTGATGCCCCCGGGGGCCTCCAACTCATCGATGCTGGCTGGGATCGCAGCAAAGCAGCACCGCGGAAAAGGGCTGTGTTTTTACCATCAGCGTGACAGTACTGTGCCGCCTTTGCCCAGGGAAATGACCCCACCAGTGCTCTCTAGCAGCCGCGATAAGGAAAGGCTGCTCTTCATAGAGGACTCGCGCTCTGGTCGACTCCGGCTCCCAGAAGAGCCTCGGGAACTCTTGTGTCGTCTTTGCATACCTCCACAATGGTATATCATTTAATCTTTAAAAGTACCACCAGTGGTACACGTACCACAGTTTGAGAACCCCCTTTAACTGGAAGTGCACAAGAGCTGAATTTAGGTGCAATAGTATTTGCCTCCACATAGAGCTTACACCGTTGTCTGTATATGTATCATCATCATCATTTATTTGATCATTAATAAAGTGACTGAGGTATTTCACCTTTTTATGAACTTCAGGAGTTTTTTTTGGACAGTTTAAACAGGGAAATTTAGCTGTTTCTCCTGCTTGGTTCTACATATCAAAACAGCACTTTTAACAGCATTGTACTTTACACCGAATTCCAAATTATTATGCAAATGATATTTCTCTCTGTTTTGCCTAAATAGTCGATTCGCATGAGAGTTGGAATAATTTTCGAGTCATTGACCAATAGAGTATAATTCAAATGTTACTGAACAAAACTCCCAATGAAAACAGTATGTTTTTCAAAAATAAAAAACTTAAAATGCACTGTTCCAAATGATTACGCACACAGAGTTTCAAAAGATTTTATAGGTTGTAGAGAATTGAAACTGGTCATTTGTTGAATTTGCAGCATTAGTAGATCAATTTCACTGACATCAAAAGCTATTTCAATCAAAAACATCTTAACAGGTCAAGTTACATATTAACATAGGACCCCTTATTTGATAGCAGTTTTACAATTCTTGCATCCATTGAACTTGTGAGTTTTTGGAAAGTTTCTACTTGAATGTCTTTGCAGGATGTCAGAATAGCCTCCCAGAGCTGCTGTTTGGATGTGAACTGCCTCCCACCCTCATATTTTTTTGCTTGAGGATCCTCCAAAGGTTCTCAGTAGGATTGAAATCAGGGAAGAATGGGGACCACACCATGAGTTCCTCTCCTTTTACGCCGATAGCAGCCAAGGATGCAGAGGTATTCCTTGTAGCATGAGATGGTGCATTGTCTTGCATGAAGATGGTTGTGTTGCAGAAGGAACAGTTCTTCTCTTTCTACCATAGAAGAAAGTGGTCAGTCAGAAACTCCACATACTTTGCAGAGGTCATTTTCACACCTTCAAGGAGCCTAAAGGGGCCGACCAGCTGTCTCCCCGTGATTCCGGCTCAAAACATGACTCCACCACCTCCTTGCTGACGACGCAACCTTGTTGCGACATGGTGGCCGTCCACCAACCATCCATGACTGAATCCATCTGGACCATCCAGGGTGGCACTGCACTCATCAGTGACCAAGACTGTTTGAAAATTAGTCTTCATGTAGTTCTGGTCCCACTGCAGCCATTTCTGCTTGATTGATTGATATTGATTGATATACCTTTATTAGTCCCACAAGGGGAAATTTCATGTTAAGGCTGCTGACCTATTGCACGCAATGGCGGCGCCATCTTACCCATCCGACCATACATACATTACACAAACATCACATGGGGAAGACAGGTCAGAGGGGTATAACATGGAAAAGCACAACATGAGGAAAGATAAGGAGAAAAAAAATAACTCCCCCCAGACTGAGCTCCAACAGGGAGATCAGTTTGAGAACAGAAAAAAAACACCTCTGCACATAGCACATGGAAAAAACTCTTAATACACCAAAGAAACACATGACAAGCAACAGGGGTGGGTAAAGGGCAAGAGACATCCAATGTAGACAGTACATCCGGGCCTGCAGCCTATGCGATGGTCTCCATGATCCACCGTCAGCATCGGAAGGGAATAAGCGTCGAAGGCGTTTGGAGGGGGAGGGGGGATGAGTGTATATCTGCATGTGTATATGTCTGTGTGCGTGTGTGTGTGTATGTCCAGAGTTCAGCTGAGACAGTGTCCTTCGCCCCGCCAGGCTAAGTAAACAGTCTTCCAGCCAACCCAGGTGGCCTTGCATGGAATGGGAAGGAACAGACTCAACACAGTCGTTATCAGGGAGTTTTTGTTCAGCTCCAGCCTTGAGCCCACAGCTGGCGCTGAAGGGGGTAGCCGCATTATGATGATGATTTTTCTTTTACGAACAACTCATGAGAATTTCGAGCTGTTTTTTAGCACTCCGACACTGGTCTCTCAATCTCCCGTTGGATAGCTGCCAGTTTCTCCATGATGTTATTTACCTTCAATTCCGTGGTCTTGTCACTCTTTTGCTCACAGAGCAGATTCTGAGACCTCACGACCACAGCCTACTGACCCGTGATGTATTCCAACTTCCGCCCATAGGTGTTGTTCTGAGCGGATTCTTCCCTGATGTATCCCAATATCCGCTCAGAGATGTTATTCTGAGTATTCACTGCAGCCGCAAGCGCCTCCAAGCTCTTAACCATGCTGCCTTCCGTGAGCCCTTTCTGAGAAGCCGCACCTCGTCCCATCGATTCAATCCCAGCGGGCAGCCTTGTGGGGGTTTGAACAGCCAGTTCCGCTTTCTTAATTCTCCGATAAGCCAGGGCCGGGCCAGCTCCGATCAGCAAGGACCCTGTTATCATGGTTCCGAATAGGTAGATATCTTCAGCGTCCTCGATCGACAGTCCCGCCAGGCACACGATCCTCCATTTCTGCCACCCGTCCATCGTGTATCCGGCAGGGAAAGTCCCTCCAGGGCACTCGGGCTCTCGGGAGCCCATACTTCTCGTTGAGAAAAGGGTGTCAATAGCATTCAGAGACCAGTTGATCAAATCCATAATTCTCTTTTAGGTTTTTGACACAGACTGTGAGAGAGTGTTCCAGGGAAAAGTAATACAAAAAACACGAGACTAGACAAGGACATAAGAAGCTAAGCAGGGAAGGGAAAGGAGAGGAGAGGAGAGGAGAGGAGAGGAGAGGAGAGGAGAAAAATGCGACCGCCTTCGCTGAGAGCCAAAGAGATGAGGTGATTGAGATGAGAGATGATTGTGAGCATTGGTTTGGGGTGGCCAAATATAAGGTTTATGCACAACTACAAGTCTCTGGAGGATCCTACACCTTGATGTTCGCAGTGCTCCAGAGGCACCAGTAGCTTCAAATATGTGTTTGCTGCTTTGTAATGGCCTTTTAGCAGCTGCTCTCTTAATCTGATGTATTTGTCTGGCAGAAACCTTCATCATTGTGCCTTTATCTGCACGAACCCTGACTCAGCCACAGATCTCTTAACATTATGGTGATCACGCTTAAATTTTCGTGAAATATCTAAGGTTTTCATTACGTGTCCAAGGCATTCAACTATTTCACGCTTTTCAGCAGCAGAGAGATCATATTTCCTTCCTATATTGCTTGAAAATGGTGGTCTGCTTAATAATGTGGAACATCCTTCTTTAGTAGTTTTTCCTTTAATTGGGCTCACCTGGCAAACTAATGATCATAGATGTCCGAGATTTTTTTCAGTGATACAAAGAGTCCTAAGACACAGTTCCATCCGTGGGTTTAATTGAAAAACAACTTATTTAATCTTTATGACACTTAAACACAATTTGCATAATAATTTGGAACGCGGTGTATATCATATCTCAGTACAGATATTAAGAAGCTCTGCTTCTTAAGCTCTGCTTCTTAATATCTGCTTGGACTAAAAACTGCTTGGACTAAAAACAACCAGGTCATCTGCATACTTAAGATGATTTATCAATGTTTTACCTAATATACACCCAGTGTTACAAGCTCTCAGCTGCATGGACAAATCATCAACATATAAATTAAATAAAATTGGAGATAAAACCCCACCCTGTCTGACACTACTGCTAACACCAAAGGGGGCAGAAATACTGCTTCCTCATTTAACCTACATCTTCGGATGAGTGTACCAGTAAGAGAGAATCTTCACAATGTATCCAGGAACTCCCCGCCACTTCAATTTATCAAAAAGTTTTCTGTGGTTTACTCGATCAAAAGCTTTAGAGGCATCAATGAAATACATAAGGACAGATGAATTTTTTTGCCCTGACTATTTTTTTGAGTGCATATATGCACATGTCAGTGCTGTGCTTTGGTCTGAAACCAAACTGATTATCCAGGGAATAGATGAACACACTAACCCTGTCAATCAAGATTCTTTCTAGCACCTTAGATAAAATACTGGCTAGTGCAATCGGCCTATAATTATCCAGACAGCTCACTTTTGCAGCTTTATCCTTCATAACTGGTACAAGTAAAATACACAGCATTGAGTCTGGTAGTATGCCACAAATCATAAACCCTAGCAGAGTGCTAGAAGAGGAGCTAGCCTTAAACTAGCATGTTTTAAATGTTCTGCAGTGATGTGATCCAAACCACAAGCTTTATTATCAGATAACCTATGAATGGCTTAATATACTTAATATACTTAATGTGTCCTTACACTTATTGTTTCTTTTCCCCCTTTATCTCTTTATCTGGATTTTTTGACATTAAAAAAACAAAAAACAAAAAAACAAAACCCCGAAACAAACAACAACACACTAAGCAGTCTGAGCCAAGTAAAAGAAAAACAAAAACAATATGGTAAATAATTGTGTCTACCACCCGTTTACACATTTGACCTGACAAACCCAACCTCTCACTATAGTTTCCCTCAGATCGTCAGGTAAGTATTCCATTAGAGGGCGCCATATATCCATAAAGATATCATCATTACCTTTTAATTTTGCACTCAGTCTTTCCATTGGTAAGACTCTGAAGATTACCCTTTAATTCTTTTGTTACACAGAGCCAGAATTTTGACATTTTTGAACAAGTCCAAAGACAATGCAAGTAGGTCCCCACCGCAGATTTACATTTAGTACATTGTGATGACCTACTCGGATCAATTTTGTTCAGAATAGTAGGCGTTCTATACTGTCTGTGTAAAATTTTATATTGTATTTCTTTAAATCTGAAATAAAGAATGTGCAGATGGTATGCACTCACTCCAGGCATAATCATCACAATGACACTGGAGGTCTCCCTCCCATCTCCTGATAAGTTTTCCAATATTATGTTTGTTATGGCCTTGTAATGTATTATAGAACTGTCTTATAGTACTTTTATCTGAATTTAAATGTAAACCCCCCCCCCCCCCAAAAAAAAAAAAAAAAATCATTGGTTCCTAGTTGCATTGTATTGTGCAAAGCATCAAAATTTGAAGTAATGAAGTGACGAGCCTGTAAAAATGCAAAAAAAATTCCTTTTGATGTATTCCATATTTCCTTTGGACCTGCTCAAAAGACATACAGACATTCCCATTAAACAATCACTAACCACACGTTTCATTACTCATGTCAGAATTGTCCTCATATGGTTCACTTTTTATAAAGTTAAATAATGCTGTCTCCATGATGCTGCAATGTTATCTGCCCCAGAAACACCTTCAACCTCTTTATTATCATTATTATTATAAAACTGTCTTATAAACTGTCACTATTTACTGTTGTGGAATTAAGAATCCACTAAGTGTAATCAGCGACTTCATTATTTTTTATGTTTCCTTTCCTGGGCTCCGAGTTTTAAGCACCGTCCTCGCCACGCTGTTTTTGATCAGACGTGGAGAAGAGGCGGGATCAGTGTGTGGGACATACCATTATCCTTTCTCTCGAATACATAATATATTTTGACAACCGTGACGTTTTGACCTATTTTACGGCAACAATTAAACTATATAAATATACATTCACTTTTTTAAAAATATTATTTAGGAAGCTTTCAAGTGTGCGGGTTAGACTCTGTTAGACTTGAACACCCCTGAGTTTATCAAGGCAGTTAGAAATGACCTTCGAGTTCGACAGACCTCAGGCAGTCAAACCGGAAACTGAAACATTTGGCCTTTATAATAAAAACCATAACGTCTCCGAAGCAGAGAATACCTGCCCTAAGTATATAGAGCAACTTGATTTTAGTATTGAAAAGGCAATTTGACATGGAAGGATACAATCTGAAACAAAAAAAAGGAAACCCTGAGACTGAAATAAAGTCACCAAAAAGAAAAAAAAGTTACACTGGAACCAAACCATAGCTTTGTTACCACCAAGTTTTTTACTTAAAAAAAAAAGAAATATTTCTTCACATTGATAAACACACTTAACTCATATTCCTTGCTCTTGAAACTGCCCTTACATAAAAATTAGAAACAAATCACTCTTTGTGCAAAAATGGTACAAAAAAGGCAATTGGTCAGTGATGCATTTATTAAATGATATTAGTAATATTTTGTTTGAAGATTTCAGGGCCAGTTATAACTTGCAAATAAACAACAAAGAGTTTCAAAAAATTATTAAGTTTATCCCCCAAAACATTCTTTGTACAGCACATAATCTCTTTCAAAACGCTGATTAGATCCCCTGAGCTCCCTGGACTGTTAGTAAATGGGCACAACATTACAGCTAAAACTCTGAAATTAGGGAATTATTCACTAATGCTTTTTCCCATATTGATCAAATCCAAATTCCATTTCACAACTGTTTTTCTGCGATCAAAAGAAAGAAATCAGAACAAATTACCTAAAACTTACCATTCCTCCAAAAGCTAAGGAGGTCCATTACAAAATCCTCTCAGATGTTTACCATTCCAAAGAATTTCTGAGACATCGTTTTGCTATTGATGATAACATTTGTTCTTTCTGTGATGGGAATATTGAATTGACAGAACATTTATTTTACGAATGTATATACTGTAAAGCCCTGTGGGACAATGTGCACTACTGGGTTTTCCCAAAGATTCCAAACTTACTTGAATTTTCTAAAATTATGATATTATTTGGATCTCAAAGAAAAGAAACTTAAAAATGTCTTATACAGTGGGTACGGAAAGTATTTAAACCCCCTTAAAATTTTCACTCTTAGTTATAGTGCAGCCATTTAATCATTCAAATCATTTAATCATTTAAGTTCATTTTTTTCCTCATTAATGTACACACCGCACCCCATATTGATAGAAAAAGATAATTGTTGACAAAAACTGAAATATCACATGGTCCTAAGTATTCAGACCCTTTGCTTTGACACTCATATATTTAACTCAGGTGCTGTCCATTTCTTCTGATCATCCTTGAGATGGTTCTACACCTTCATTTGAGTCCAGCTGCGTGTGATTATATTGATTGGACTTGATCAGGAAAGGCACACACCTGTCTATATAAGACCTTACAGCTCACAATGCATGTTAGAGCAAATGAGAATCATGCGGTCAAAGGAACTGCCGGCAGAGCTCATAGACAGAATTGTGGCAAGGCACAGATCTGGCCAACGTTACAAAACAATTTCTGCTACACGTAAGGTTCCTAAGAGCACAGTGGCCTCCATAATCCTTAAATGGAAGATGTTTGGGATGACCAGAACCCTTCCTAGAGCTGGCCATCCGGCCATACTGAGCTATCGGGCAAGAAGAACCTTGGTGAGAGAGGTAAAGAAGAACCCAAATATCACTGTGGCTGAGCTCCAGAGATGCAGTCGAGAGATGGGAGAAAGTTGTAGAAAGTCAACCATCACTGCTAACCTCCACCAGTCAGGGCTGTATGGCAGAATGGCCCGATGGAAGCCTCTTCTCAGTGCAAGACACATGAAAGCCTACATGGAGTTTGCTAAAAAAAAAAAAAAAAAACACCTGAAGGACTCCAAGATGGTGAGAAATAAGATTCTCTGGTCTGATGAGACCAAGATAGAACTTTCTGGCCTTAATTCTAAGCGGTATGTGTGGAGAAAACCAGGCACTGCTCATCACCTGTCCAATACAGTCCCAACAGTGAAGCATGGTGGTGGCAGCATCATGCTGTGGGGGTGTTTTTCAGCTGCAGGGACAGGACGACTGGTTGCAATCAAGGGAAAGATGAATGTGGCCACTTACAGGGATATCCTGAACGAAAACCTTCTCCCAAGTACTCAGGGCCTCAGAGTGGGTTAGGGTTTACCTTCCAACAATACAATGATCCTAAGCACACAGCTAAAATAACAAAGGAGTGGCTTCACAACAACTCCGTGACTGTTCTTGAATGGCCCAGCCAGAGCCCTGACTTAAAGTCAATTGAGCATCTCTGGAGAGACCTAAAAATGGCTATCCACCAACATTTACCATCCAACCTGACAGAAATGGAGAGGATCCGCAAGGAGGAATGGCAGAGGATTCCCAAATCCAGGTGTGAAAACATGTTGCATCTTTCCCAAAAAGACTCATGGCTGTATTAGCTCAAAATGGTGCTTCTACTAAATACTGAGCGAAGGGTCTGAATACTTAGGACCATGTGATATTTCCGTTTTTCTTTTTAATAAATCTGCGAAAATGTCAACAATTCTGTGTGATTTTTTTTTTGTTTTGTTTTTTTTCCTGTCAATATGGGGTGCTGTGTGTACATTAATGAGGAAAAAATGAACTTAAATAATTTTAGCAAATGGCTGCAATGCAACAAAGAGTGTAAAAATTAAGGGGGTCTGAATACTTTCAGTATCCACTGTATGTGATAATTATTATGGGTAGTCTTCATTCATAAATGTCGATTTCTGAAAATAAAGCCGTCCTTTTTCACCTTTCACAAAGAACTCTGCCTCTTCCTCTCATCTGTAAAGTTTATGGACAAAAAACAAACTGGATCTGCATCATATAGTTAATGAACTAAATCTTTTAGAAAACCCCAAGGTTATAATTTTATTTTATGACTTTTAATTTTCATTTTAATTTGTTATTAATTTTATTTATTTCTTTAGTTGTTTATGTTAATTTTATTTTCATTATTTGTCTTTTATATTTTGTAAGAGAGCCTGCTGTGGTATTATCTCAAGTTGGAAAAAGTCTTTGACAGTATTGCCATATTTGTTATACTTGTTACATTTGTTTAATTAATAATAATAATAATATTAATAAAAAAAAATCCTTGCTCGTTTTTTTTTGTCCAGTAAAATTAAACTGGGTTTAACAAGTTTTTCTTGAACTAGCCCATTAGTTGCGTAAAGTGTTTTCAAAAAGTCTGTAAGCACAGGATTTATCGATTTTCATTTTATTTATTTTTATTCCACTATTCTCATTTAACTTTAAGACCAAGAAACCTTGTTCAAATATTAGTCTGTGGATAGAAATGCTGCAATAAGCCCGTTTTTAAAATGACTCTTATTCTGAAACGCTTCACCGGATAAGGTATGTTGATGTCGAACGAGTTGATTGGCCGTCTCCTGCACCGGAAGCCAAACAAGGATTCGGCGTTTTAGCGATCTTACGTGTCATTTCCAGAGTGTCAGTGATTGAGACCTGCCGTAGACTATTAATGAAAAAAACCCAGGTGAGTTTTCATCGTTTTCATTTACTCTCACGCTGTTCGGAGACTTTAAAACCTGAACAATAACCAGCTACCTGTCCATTTGCGTTCATTTACTGTAGATAAATAAAGTCAGCTCTGTCAGCTGACGTTAGCTATTTAGAGGCACTGTAAGTTCACTACAAACCAAAACATGATCATAGTCACATTTTATCTCATTGTTTCCCTTAAAGGTGAATTCATTTAAGATAAAGTGCTGATGTAATCTGTATAAAACGCAATATCCTTAACAGGTTGTCTTAGTAGTACCTGTTAGTAGTAACTGTTTTAATCTGTGTTTATTCCCATGTGTATCCTCGTTTTATCACCTGTTTGTGTTGGTTGGTTCTTTGGTTTGTTTTTCGACACTATTCAGGGACGTAAATATCACCCTATCACGTGTTCCAGACCGCCTAATAGAGTGAATGAATGAAATCTGTTAATCTTAGGCGACACCATGACCTCTTCTTGTTCTTCTTGTTCTTCCTCTTCTTTTTCTTCCGGATGCTTCCTTTAGAGTTTGCCACAGCGATCTGCTGTCACACCAACCATCTAAATGTCGTCACCACAGCCTTAAATGTTCTCTGTGCTCTTGCTCTTTTCTATCTGCCTGGAAGCTCCATATTTAACATCGTTTGTCCAGTTTATCCACTATCCCGCCACTTGCATCTCTAACTTTGTCTCCAAACCACTACTGCCTGAGCTCTCCCTCTGATACTCACTCCCAATGGAAGTCTTGATCTTTATCACCTCCATGTCATTGGCTAATAATGAAGTTGAATTTAATGCAGCCAAAAAGGTGGCATATGCCTGAATTACTGCATCCAAAGGAGTAAATGCAGTGAAAACAATAACAAAATCACCATCACTGTGATTTTATTGTATTATTTACTCAAGTGTACAACTCTGTAAAAAGCCATTTACTTTTATTCAAGGCCAGTAGATATCAGGAAAATGCACAGACGTCCGTAACACAGATTCTTTGCTTTAACAGTAAGTGGACCAGACATGTTTACATATATAGTTACTCTAAAAAGGTCCATTTTGAATCAGAAAAACCCTGACCTAAGTTAAACACGTTAAAATAACAGTACAGAAGTTTATTAACTAAGAATATACATAAAACAAAGTGGAATTTAATCATCCATTTTCTTCTTTTGATACAATTCACCTTTCCAATAGAATTGAGTGTAGTAAAATGGCTCAATAAAAATACGATAAACCAAAGTAAACAACACAATGGATCAGGAAATAGTCTCTGATCTGCTTATTTGTGTTTCTGTCCCCGATCACAATGTTTCCACTCTCATGTGTACATAAATGTTATATTTTTATACTTTATGAGGGCAAAGAACTTCACATTTAGAGGTCAGAGAGGCAGAGAATAATTTTAAGAGACCACAGTTCAAGTCTTACACGTGACTTATTTTAGTAATGATGTATTATTTTAATACATTATTACTTTAAAATACATTAGGCATTATCTTTAAAACTACCTGCTCAAGGTTAGAAAATGATCATGGATTTTGTAAAGCTCTGTATTAAGTATAGCCCCAGATTTATATTAGTGGTATAATATTTTTTTTGCCAATATTTGCCTGTTTGTATATTGGCATTTGTGTCTATTTTATCTGATATTCACTGATATGAAAACTGTAAATGCTTTGCTGTCCATCTGTTTTGCACCTGTCTGCAAAGTTTTTTTTGAAATTTCACCCCATAATATGTTTGTCCGCGTACTGTAAGTCACACAAATGTCACCAATTTCATGGGAAGAACCTGTTTTTCAAGTAAATCCAGAGAACAAATACTAAGGGATCTTTGCCACAAGCAAAATATTGACATGTGCTATTTGAAAATATCAAATACTGGGAGAAAAAAAAATTATAGTAAAATAATAAGATCATGATCTGTCCTAGAGGTTATAATAAATATTTTCTCTGATTTTCATCTTCAAAGTAAAAAAGTTCACTGTATTTGAAAGTCACTTTTAATTTTAAATCTAACACAGAAACAAGCATGACTGATTTTTTTTTTCTGTCCTTCCTTTAGGAAATGTCTGATTTTAATGATGAATGTGAATCTGGTCTTTTCAGGGCATCAGCATCTGGTTATTGATGAACTTGGGTAACTGTTGGTAACAGCAGAATCATGAAGGCTTTGATCCTGGTGGGGGGGTACGGGACCCGACTGCGACCGCTCACCCTGAGCGTCCCAAAACCCCTCGTGGAGTTCTGCAACAAACCCATCCTGCTGCACCAGGTGGAGGCACTGGTGAAAGTAAGGCAAAGATATTAATAAGGATGTAATGATCCTGCTGAGAGGTTATTTTGTGTTGTAGTCATGAGTCACTGTCTCTGTGTGTTTTCAGGCTGGGGTGGACCATGTGGTTCTGGCAGTGAGCTACATGTCAGAGCTGCTGGAGAGAGAGATGAGAGTGCAGGAGCAGAGAGTACGTACAACAGACTTGCACTGTTACAGCAAACACCACCAGGTTTCTCCTGCATGGAGGGATATATGATGGATTTATTAATCAGGATTTCATTTACTGAGGTGTAAATGTGCACAACAGCCACTGTTGAGTATGTTTGGTTCCCTTTTCAAGAAACTATCGGCGTCTCTGCTTCTTATTTTTCTTGTTCTACTGTATCCAGGATATTCAGAAAGTCGGTAACAGGTTTTAGATTCAAGATTTCCAATCAATTGGTCTGAATTTAGAAGCTAAGTCATCCTCAAAGGATAGCTAATTGTTCTGAGATTGCGTTTGATGCAGTGCGAGCCTGCGGTTTTAATTTTTCTATGGACTGTTTACCTGTATGGAGAAATTTGATCATATGTGATTGGTCAGTATAATCTCGGGACTATAAGTGGAATAAAACAAAAAAATCTTTAGATAGATTTATAGTGATTAGTTGCGTGTCTCATCTGTGGTTTGTAGTTTGAAGGAAACATCTTTGTGGCAGAGGTGTGGTCCCTGGCTCAGCTGCAGGGGAGGAGTGGTGGTGCAGTGAGCTCAAGGGGGCGGTACCGGGAGGCAGGTGAGCCATTGACTGGCGATTGACTGATGACGGTGTCTCTTTCCGTTTCTCTATATAGTGAAGGCAGAGTCGAGCAGGGAGAGAGAGAGTTGGACTGGAACGGACTGTTTCCCTTGAATGCAGAATTGTCAATAAAACACAATACTCGTGAGCACAATCACTGTGTGTGTCGTGTACTTTACAATCTTTACTCAGCGTGACTTCCGTGTTGTGCTTGAACAGGACCTCAAAGACTCGGTTGTTGGACTTGTTGGATTTCTGTATCTCTGGTCACACGTTAGGAAATAGATTCAGGAGACATTCATTTGGATTCGTGTGTGATGTGGTGTGATTCCTAACTGAGCCCAAACATTAAAGTTGAACCTGACTGTTTTTTGTTTTTTCTCAGCTCGGGATTCGTATCTCTCTGTCTCATGAGAAGGAGCCTCTGGGAACAGGTGAGTTTGTCTTTACTACAGACAGATCCAGATAAGCGTAAATGGCTTTCTGCAAGTATCCAGTAATTCAACATCGATTAACTCATCTTTTAAAAACCATAGTAAATTATTGTGAACCATATAAAACTGTATGTTTGTGCACAGCGGGTCCCCTGGCGTTGGCTCGAGACTTGCTGAACGATGACGGTGAGCCGTTCTTCGTTCTCAACTCAGACGTCATCTGTGATTTTCCGTTCAAAGATCTGCTGCAGTTCCACCGCAACCACGGCAAGGAGGGAACCATTGTGGTGAGAGAGACTGTCCAAGTATTTCCTATGCTTAGCTGCTGCATATTGACAGGTTTTTATTAGTTTTAGGTGGTTTAGGGGAAGCTTACTACTGTGGGGTCATACTGTGTGTGTGTGTGTGTGCGTGTGCGTGTGCGTGCGCGTGCATGAAGGTAACACGGGTGGAAGAGCCCTCTAAGTACGGTGTGGTGGTGTATGAGGCGGACAGCGGGAGGATCCATCGCTTTGTGGAGAAACCACAGGTCTTTGTCTCCAACAAAATTAATGCTGGCATGTACATCTTCAATCCCAGCATGCTCAGCAGGATCCAGGTGAGGAGGCTCTCGCACTCACTCATAGTGTCGATGTTAGTGTGTTATTTAGTAACAGACTCAGTGTTTCCCACAGATGGACTTTACCTTGGTGGGCCAGCCTGTTAGTATCTGGTATTATTGAAGACTGAAAGCTGAAAGGGAGCTACCATCAGTGCTTTCAGCCTTAGTTTTGATCAGAGCGAAGAATGCATCTGGGTCACTGTTCAGCCTGTCATTGTGGCAGTCACTGATATCATTCAGCTTCTTGATCAGAGCTCATCCTAGATTCAGATGTACTCAGACTTCACTATCTTGGACTGTAGCTAGTGATTGCAGTCCTCCTGCTCTGAATATCTCCTGCAAGACCCTGGGTCACTCTAACCCGAACCTACAACAGGTTTGTGTGCTGCGTCTCTGAGGTTGAAGAGCAGACTACAAGAACTACAGCCACCAGCCCCTCTTCAACACGGTGGAGTTTAAATCTACCAGCAGGATGAGACTCACTGGAGAGGCACCCGATTATGTGGGAATCTGCAGGAAACACTGAGTCTGAAGACACTATAGTTTTGTTTATTTTTTGGACCATGTTCATGACTTTTTTATGCATTTTTTTTTGCAGCTGAGACCAACATCCATTGAAAAAGAAATATTTCCTGTCATGGCAGGGGAGGGACAGCTGTATGCCATGGAGCTGCAAGGTAACTAATACTAATATTAAGACTGCAGTACTACAGCACAGGACTCTTCTCCTCCTGTGGCGTAGTGGTCAAAAAGTCACTGGTTTGATTCCAGCTGGAGACACAAATCCTCTTTGGGGTTGCGTCAGAAAGGACATCCTGCGTTTAAAGAAAATCTGCCAAATCAGACATGCAGAGCTGCTCGCTATGGCGACCGCTGGTGGCAGGGAAGCAGCCGAAAGTAGCTTTTACTACAGCACAGGACTGTAAAGCTGCATGTGAGATCTGAACATTCAGCTTTTGCCCAAAATAGGGGCCCGTGGAGATTAATCAAAATGATGCAAGTCAGTTCATAAAAGTATACAGTGGTGACCTCACCTTTTTCTTAACACAGCAGTAGGATCAGTAGGATGGAAATGTATGGTTTGAAGCTGACCTGTGTGCTTGATCTGGTCTCTGCAGCTCACAGCTCCACCAGACGTAAGTGTTTGGGCTTTTCGTGCAGGTCTGGAGAGGAAACGTTTGCAGAAAAGCACCACTAACCTAATCTTTATGCTCAGACCTAAAGATTCTCTCTGATACAGATGTTTAAAAAAAAACCCAACAAAAAACATAAGAGCTGACCAGCAGGAGGAATCGCTTGTTGGTGCTTCTCTACATCCTCATTCCTCTCTGAGATCCTTTGGCTTTGCTGAAACAGTGGAACCACGTAGTCAAACCTCCACCCCATCCTGACCTGTAGTCCAGGCAGGCTTACTGCTCCCAGTCAGTAGTGGGTTTGTTTCCCTTTAGAAGATGATGTGATTCATCATGTTTAAGTAGTAAAACAAGGTCCTCGAGATTAGCAGCGAAGCATTTACTAAACTTAAGAATCACAGGATAAATAAAAAAGATGGGCTTGATTTGTTCTTTAAATTTTCTTAGAGGAGTAGGAATTTGTACAAGTGACCTAAATTCTGTTTTGTCTTTGTAATAAATATGGACAAACCTATATGGGCCTAAAAGGCAAAATAAATTCATTACATTTTAATAACTGATCTTTGGCTAGTTTATGCTTGAATAAAATGAAATAAATTCAGTTTAAATCTGTATGTTAATCAGAAAGTCGAACCAGAAACCCTGATGTTTATTTATGATGCTGGTGCTAGTAAAAAACCCTGATTAATGTTGTTCGTACCAGTCGTGCTTTCCTGTGTGTTTTTATTCAGGTGTTTGGATTAATCCTTTTTCAGAATTGGTATTTATTGAATTATGAATTGATGGTGATTTTTCTCCCTCTTTTTTTTTTTTTTAAAGGAGATCTGTAGAAAATCCATCAGTCTTTCCAGTGAAAATGTGGCTTTTTTAACCCACTGCACTGCATTTTCAGTTTAAATCTGTATCTCTGCTTGTCCTGGTTTCCACTCCCCCCCCCCCCCACAGCCTAACGGTAAGGGGGTGACATCATGTTGCAGTGGTTAGCACTGTTAGGCGCTGGGTTCGAACCTTCTGGTTGATTTCTGTGTGTTTGTTTGCTCCTGAAATTCATAGTCTGCGGTCATACTTGTTAGGTTATAACTGGTGATTTTGGTGGCCGTAGGATTAGATGTGAGGGTGCCTGTTTGCCCTGGTGTACTCCGCCTCTTCTCTCTTGATCCTGCCCCCTCACAACACTTAGCTGGATATTTGGTTGAGGTAGATGAATGATTTGTGCAGCTATGAGAAGAAATTACATAACTGCTGGCAGTTATGTAAAATATATGGTAGAGTTTGCAGTCAGCAGATTAATGTCTGCCTCTTCTGTGACCTCATTATTCAGTGAGTCACCTGTTAAAGATCACAAGGAGCTGCCTGGTTGTTTTCAGGCTTTCAGCTTCCACCCTCTGTCCGTCTGTCTGCAGGTTTCTGGATGGACATCGGCCAGCCTAAAGACTTCCTGACAGGGATGTGTATGTACCTCCAGTCAGTACGACAACACGCACCTGAGAGATTACGCACAGGTCCTGGTTTCCTCGGCAACGTCTTGGTGGTGAGTGCACTTTGTTGATGTGACATCAAAATAAGGGCTTGTACTTCATGGTAATGATCATCCCCTTTTCTTCTTCTCTGAAGGATCCCACGGCACAGATCGGGGAGAACTGCACCATCGGCCCGAATGTCACCATCGGCGCCGGCGTTGTCGTGGAGGACGGCGTGAGGATAAAGCGGTGCACGGTGCTGAAAGGGTCGAGGGTTCGATCGCACTCGTGGTTGGAGAGCTGCATCGTGGGGTGGAGCTCGTCAGTCGGCCAGTGGGTGAGTGGGAAAAATGTGTGGACGTTCTTGATTCATTCATTTGTTGTGAGACGCAGCTAATTGTGTCTCTGTCTGTTTAACAGCAGATCTCACTTGTGGTGATATTTGTACTCTATAACTTAGCCTAGTTTATTTTATTTGTTTCTTTTTAGAGCTTGTTGTATCTGCTTACCCGCTCATGGATATAATTTGTTGGAATTGCTCAAACTTGTCTGTTTTTTGTTTGTTTTGTTTTTTTGTCTTAAAGTAATAACCAAATGGGACTTTTGGCCAACTTCACAGTTCACTATTATATCTATCCTTTTCACATAACTTATAATAGCTAACGCCAAAGGAGCAGTAGGAGAACAGAAGGAGTACTGAAGGCTGTGGCAGCCGTACTCTTTCTGCGGTCTAGTTAAATCCTCTGTTTCATCTCGTACAGCACATGCACAAAGATTTGTCACGTGTGATGGTGGATGACTCGTGTCTTAATGTGCGTCCTCAGGTGCGTATGGAGAATGTGACGGTGCTGGGGGAGGACGTGATCGTCAATGACGAGCTTTACCTGAACGGTGCCAACGTCCTGCCTCACAAATCCATCAACGAGTCAGTCCCGGAGCCACGAATCATCATGTAGCATCAGGTGGAGGAAAAATCCCAGCGCCTTTTATATGAAGACTATGAGGAAGACCCAAACTGTGCCAGAGAAGAGGGAGGGACATTCAGGCAGTTGAATGGAAGCAGGAGGAGGAAGAACAAAAGCCTTCTTTGTCTTTCTTTTTATAAATTAATTTGGACTTGTTTTAGCCCTGCTTGGCTGCATTTGTCAGAAAAGGCGACGTGTGTCAAGGAAGGTTTCTTAAAGTACTGACAGGTCAAACTCTCATGTTGGCAAATATGAGAAAAGTCGAGAGAGGGGGCTTCTTGGTGGAGGGAGTAAAGATCAATATACTGGGAGGGAAGGGGGAAGTGGGTGTGTGAATATATGAACACTGCTGGTTAGATTTACTATGCATTTACACTTCCTGAAAAGAACAATCAAACCACAGCTACAGGTTGATGTCATGACTGATGCTCAGATTCTGATCGAACTTATTGTGAAACATAATGCAGTATTGGTCACAGTTAAAGGTCCAGTGTGCAGGATTTCTGATGCTCCATTAACATAAATGTAATACAGGATTTATAACTAGTGTTTCTACTGAAGACCAAAAAGGACAAACAGCACTGGCTATAAGTAAATGGAACTGAAGGTGCTCCTACATTGTTGTAAACAATAGACTGTATATCAAAGATGGACAATGCCACCACTGTTTGCTTGTGGAGGCTTGCCAAGTTTTTGTTTTTGTTTTGTTTTTTGGAAGTAGAATATTTACTTACACGAAAGTGTGAAGTTGTGAGCTGGGTCCAGCAGAGGTGAAGACTAGGAAAGAGATGAGACCAGTGTAAGCACACTGTTTAACACTAGAAGTCCCAGAGAAGAGCCATTTGGCTTTTCTACCTATAAAACCCACCGTCGAGCCAAATGGCTGGTAGGCTTTTAGCTAATATCCTTAATCACCTGTGAACAGCTGCTTTTGTTATGTAAATAAGGTGGGGCCATGCTGAACCACTTGGAGTGGTTAGTTTCCTGAGCCACAAGGAAACTTGTGTTTCAGTTTGCCTTAGGGAGAAATCAACACACATGGGTGTATTTCCTTTGTTGCTGAGATTTATTGATAAAACAGTACAAAAAAACAAAAATAAAAAAACAACCATTTGTACACATATTTACAAATAACAATAAAAAGTGAGTGAGTACATTTCAACATTTTCAGCAATCACTCACAATCCTGGCACTGCTATGGTATCTATAGTCTGCATTTACCACATGTGTATCTGTAGCAGTGAACACATCGCACAGTGGCATGATTGTTCTTGCATTTGTGTTTGACCTGACACGTGGCTCTTTTTCCAGGGCTAGGTGTGGAGGGTTGTGTCCGAAGCAACTGTTCTTTTCTTGCCTTCTTCCCAGCCATATGAGAGTTAGCCAACTCTCTTGCAAGCTCCACCAGAAAGTCCACCCGTCTTTCCTGCGTCCCGTTGCATGCTTGATACAGCACATGTGCATTCAGTGCTGCCATGTCAATCATGTTGTAGAACACGGCAACTGGCCAGCGCCGTGTTCCTCTGCGGACCGTGTACTCCCGCACCATCTGGTCCATCACATCCACGCCACACTTTGTGGTGTTGTAAAGGGCGACAGTGTTTGGCTTCCTTTTGGTGGTGTTATCAGTCTGAACCACGCTGTGCATGCTGCTAAGAATATAGACTGTCTTCTTCCGTTTGGCCGCATACGCCGTCAGCGTGGCAGCAGTGGTTGAAAATACCTAAGAAATAAGATAAATTGTTATTTCCATAGCACTTTTACACACAATGAAACACATAAACATAGAACCACAAAAGACCTGCAGCCTACCTGAGTGGTGAATTCATTGCGATTTGTGTATCTAGCGGACTGAGGAATTTCCCGGCGAATCTTGTTGACTGTGCCGAGGATGGTGGTTTTCTGTCTAAGAAGTTTTTGTGCAAGTGAAAGCGATGTGAAGAAATTGTCCGTGGTAACATTTCTGCCCTTGTCTAGGAATGGTTCCATCAGCCTCATCACTACATTTTCAGACAGTCTCTCCCCACTGGGACGATTGGGGTCCTTGCCAAGATATAGGAGGACATTGCAAATGTACTTGGATTTTAGGTCGCAGGCCACCCAAAACTTGATCCCAAACCTGTCAGGTTTACTTGCAATATACTGCAGGAAACAGCACCGAGTCTTTGATGGGAAGAGCTGTTCATCAACGGTGATATGTAGACCAGGGTTGTAGCACGTGATGCAGTTGGTGACAAATGATCCCCACACACTGGAAACTGCAGCGAACTTATCAGTCTTTGCTCGATCACTGCGGGTGGACCTGTCATCAAAGCGTAGGTGTTGCATGATGTCTTGGAAGCGGTTACGCGGCATAGTTCCAATGATCTGTGGGTTTCCCCGGTTTGCTGACCAGCAGTCACGTAGTGATGGAACCCTAGTAACCCCCCGCAAGATCAAGATCTTTGATCAAGATCAAGATCAAAGACTAGGTGCTGTTTCCTGCAGTATATTGCAAGTAAACCTGACAAGTTTGGGTGATGAGGCTGATGGAACCATTCCTAGACAAGGGCAGAAATGTTACCACGGACAATTTCTTCACATCACTTTCACTTGCGCAAAAACTTCTTAGACGGAAAACCACCATCCTCGGCACAGTCAGCAAGATTCGCCGGGAAATTCCTCAATCCGCTAGATACACAAATCGCAATGAATTCACCACTCAGGTAGGCTGCAGGTCTTTTGTGGTTCTATGTTTATGTGTTTCATTGTGTGTAAAAGTGCTATGGAAATAACAATTTATCTTATTTCTTAGGTGTTTTCAACCTCTGCTGCCACGCTGACGGCGTATGCGGCCAAACGGAAGAAGACAGTCTATATTCTTAGCAGCATGCACAGCGTGGTTCAGACTGATAACACCACCAAAAGGAAGCCAAACACTGTCGCCCTTTACAACACCACAAAGTGTGGCGTGGATGTGATGGACCAGATGGTGCGGGAGTACACGGTCCTATAACATGATTGACATGGCAGCACTGAATGCACATGTGCTGTATCAAGCATGCACCGGGACGCAGGAAAGACGGGTGGACTTCCTGGTGGAGTTTGCAAGAGAGTTGGCTAACTCTCATATGGCTGGGAAGAAGGCAAGAAAAGAACAGTTGCTTCGGACACAACCCTCCACACCTAGCCCTGGAAAAAGAGCCACGTGTCAGGTCAAACACAAATGCAAGAACAATCATGCCACTGTGCGATGTGTTCACTGCTACAGATACACATGTGGTAAATGCAGACTACAGATACCATGGCAGTGCCAGGATTGTGAGTGATTGAAATGTACTCACTCACTTTTTATTATTATCTGTAAATATGTGTACAAATGGTTGTTTTTGTAGAAATTTTTTTTGGTTTTTTTGTACTGTTTTTATCAATAAATCTTTTGGAGATTTATTTTCCTGGATGATTGAGAATGCATCAAGACGAACACAAAATGAAGTTCACAGCTTTTAGCAGTTCCCCCTCCCCACACACAAACAAAGAGGCAGTTTGCAGTTAGAAATCCGCAATCATTCACACACCCCCACTCCCCTCCACAATTCTCAGGTAACGACCCAATTTACATATGAATTGATGCTAACAGACTAGCCAAGTTAGCTTCCACTTGGCTGACAGAGGGTTAGAAAAGCCTGGGACTTCTAGTGTTAATCCATGCCACACCCCAATTTTAAGCCTTGGTAAAATCTTAATGGTTGAATTATATTTAAATATATAAAAATCACTGTCCATACAGTTGTTACCAACCTGCAAATGTGTTTATTTCTGCTGCTTGTTGGAAACAAAGGGCGATTCAGTATCTTGCAATCTACAACTTCACCACTAGATGTCACTAATTCCTACACACTGGTCCTTTAAAGCCATAGCAGTTTATTATTGAGGGCAGCAGAGCAAGCTGTAAGCAACTTCATGGAAATGTGAATGTTTTGAGTTGGAAGTCATGTTTGCATCGATCTGAATGTAATTGACATCAAATAACACTCAATGATTTGATTTGTTTTTATGCAGAAATACCAATAACTGCAGCTTTAATCATGGTAAATGTTATGTCTCGTGTTCTTGATGAACTTTCCAGGTTTCTTTGTTCTTTGAAACGGTTTGTTTCAATGTCAGACGAGTTAATGATCAGCAAATATGTGCTCCAATACTGTAGTGAGCGAGCTTACAACTTTATAATGTGGACAACTTTAGTCTTTAAGATTAATTGCACATTATAAATAAATATACAGCACTGTCTAAAAGTTCCTACTCCACATGAAGTAAGCAGAAACGTGTTTTGGTTTTGTCACAAATTAGGCAATGGCCATCAGATGCAATAATCAGGGGTGCACATAAGTGGTCCGCAGGTGCGCATTCGCTGTCAAAATAAAAGACGCGCACCAGATAAGAAGTTGCAACGCGTGTTTGCGTACATATAAAAGGCACTGTTTTTGTCTGCTAGAGTGGGATTTTCACGGCATATTCTGCACCACATCTCTGTGCATTCATCATTTGTTTGAAGCCAGCTCACCTCCTGCAACCACTTTTCCGAGAACACGCGCTTCTTTTGCGGTTCGGACGCCTTCTGACATTTCTTTGGAGGTGGAGGAACACCAAAGTAATTGCTTAAAGGAGCTTGCTTCTTCGACATCTTTAAGAGTTCTAAACAAATGTCTGTCCTCCTCCAGAAAATCTTATGTACGCAAACGCGCGTAATCCTCTTAAAGGTGGGAAAAGTTTTCAATATACTAAAAAATAAAGTCAAAGAAAAAGGAGTATAAGTCACAGCTTCCTGTCAGGGTTTTCAGAGTAAAAATACTTAGATTGTAAGTTAGCTTTCAGCCTCGAGGAGAAGACGCAGCCTGATTTAGGACCAGTTTCTTGCATTGTCACCAAAAATAATAGTCCTGAGGCCAAAAAGATAGAAAGAGCATAGCACCACAAAATTACTGGACCTTAAGTTGGAACCACTGACATCACTGAAGTTCACCAATGACAGATTTTTTTCCAACTAAAAGCAGGGGCGTGACTCCAAAAGATCATCATATAATCTCATGACCAGACTGCCCAAAACTAAACAAAATGTCTCCGACCATCAGAAGTAAACTTTATTAACTTCATGAATTTGACATTGCATCAGTAAATCATAACATTTTCAGTATCACTAATGTTGACACTCTTATTCTGTGTTCAGTATTTAATTTGTACAATAATCTGTGTATATAATTAAAAAGCCAACTTTCAAACAAATCTAACGCTAACATTTTAGCCACGTGTTATTTCCTGCTACTAGCATAAAAATCTGATGATTTTGAGCTTTTACAAACAAATGTAAAGTAAAAGTAAACCAAGCCCAGAGCCTACTGAAACTTTTCTTTGACTTATTTCAGGGTCATAATTAAACACTCACATTCAAATTTCTAAGCCAGAAAGAATCCTTGGAAATTAGAAATCTTCAGTAAAGAACTGTTAATCAGCCCCGTGCTAAGACTGGAAAAAGTTGTTGGTGTTTTCACATAGCAGTTTCTCCTTAACTGCTGATAAGACAGACATCTCTCCCCTGAGACAGTTTGTAAAAACAAAGCGTTTTAACTTGAAATAATTACACGCCTGAAAATCTTTTAAGGGTATCTGTTTTGCTTTTCTGTTTTTTTTTTGGTTTTTTTTTTTCAATGTTACTGGGTCAGATTTTCATATTATATGTAAACAAAATACACGTTGAAGGTTCAGGGTGTTTTTGGATTTCTTTACATACTAAATGGGGTCAGTACAGTTCACAAGCACTGGGCACTACCCCTCTGTAGGCTTCCAAGTGCCAGCCAGTCAGCAGATGAGGGGTTTAAAGTTTGAACTGAGGGGCTGCATAAGGGACTGGAATAAGAAAAATAAGGATTGTTTTTAAACTTGGAATCATTCTGTGATACTGGAGTGCAGTCAAAAAGCATAGAGCAGGAAATTGAAAATATAAATGCTCTCCTGTGGGAGGTTACTAAAACTGGTCAGCAGGTTAGTCCTGTGTTAGTCCACACTCAGCGCTGGTGTATCGATGTAAAGCAGTGATTCTGCTGTGTGTGGTGAGCACTATTCAGAGCTGAATTAGCAAAAGACTTTGAGTGAAGGAAGTTGGTCTTTGTAATGTTTTTTTTTTTTTTTTAAATTTCTGAAAGGAAAAATATAATCTACTGACCACTGCAACACGTCTGGACTCTTATTATTATAGGGTGGGTCATCTGACAAATGCAAATTCTTACAAAGTGGGCATTTACGTACTGGTTTCTCCTTCCACCACATTTGCAGGCAGTCTTTACAGAAGCTGTGGCTGCATGACAGCATGATGGGGTCTCTGAAGATGTCATAGCAGATCGAACAAGAGAGATTCATTTCTGACTGAGAGGACATTTTGCCTCTGAGTGAAAAAAAAAATTCAGCTAGGGTAATTAGAGACTGAAGATGTATCTTCAAACTTACTTTTCTTCCAGCTGTGGCTTCTTTAAAAGTCCTGCTCGTTATATATATATATATACAAGCTGGAGAACTCTGGAGTGGACCATCACCTCACTACCTGGATTTTGGACTACCTCACCGACCGACCACAGTATGTGAGGACTCAGGGCTGTGTGTCAGACAGGGTCGTCAGCAGTACGGGGGCCCCACAGGGAACGGTTCTGGCTCCGTTCCATCTTCACCATCTACACTGCAGACTTCTCCCACAACTCCACCCTGCAGAAGTTCTCTGATGACTCTGCTATAGTCGGCCTCATCACTGATGGGGACGACAAGGAGTACAGAGGACTGACTCAGGACTTTGTGGACTGGTGCCAGCTGAACTACCTCCAGATCAATGCCAGTAAAACCAAGGAGCTGGTGGTAGACTTCCGCAGGCACAAACATCCTCCACTGCAACCACTGAACATCCAAGGTATGGACATTGAGACTGTGGACAGCTACAGGTACCTTGGTGTTCATCTGAACAACAAACTGGACTGGACTCATAACTCAGACGCCCTCTACAGGAAAGGGCAGAGCAGGCTGTACCTGCTGCGGAGACTCAGGTCGTTTGGAGTGGAGGGCCCACTCCTGAAGACCTTCTATGACTCTGTGGTGGCCTCAGCCATCTTTTATGGTGTGGTCTGCTGGGGTGGCAGCATCTCTGCTGGGGACAGGAAGAGACTGAACAGGCTGATCCGAAGGGCCAGCTCTGTTCTAGGATGCCCTCTGGACCCAGTGGAGGTTGTGAGTGACAGGAGAATGGTGGCTAAGCTGTCATCCCTGCTGGACAACATCTCCCACCCCATGCATGAGACTGTGACAGCACTGAGCAGCTCCTTCAGTGGGAGACTGCGGCACCCACGGTGTGGGACGGAGAGATTTCGCAGGTCTTTCCTCCCCACTGCTGTCAGACTCCACAACAAAGACTTTAACTGATCAAACACACACATCCACAAATGTGCAATAACACAAATGTGCAATAATCTTTCTGGCACCGTTGTATTTTTCACTCTGTTGTATATAGCATTTGTATTCTATTTTTATCCTATTGTATATTTTATTCTATTTTATTCTACTGTATATAGTATTCTATTTTTATTCTATTCTGTACAGTTGTGTACTGTATTTATTCTTATTTTATTTTATTCTAATTGTCCTTCATAACTTTTGCACTGTCCACTTCCTGCTGTGACAAAACAAATTTCCCACGTGTGGGACTAATAAAGGTTATCTTATCTTATCTTATCTTATCTTATCTTATCTTATCTTATGAAATCAGCAGCAGGTAGAAGTGGCAGTATCCCCGATAGTTAGAATTCCTCTTTGCTCCGATAGTGAATCTCAAACACACTGCTCACAAAGTGAAACTGTGACATATAACTGATGCCTGGTTTAATTCCAATTAATGTTTCTGTTGCAACTCTATTGTGGCACTTATGCTACCTTTGCCTACAAAGCCTCTTATCTGCATTTACAGTTCTCTTGTCTGTTACAGCCAACCAACAACGGTGGAGAAGCGGGACGTTAGATCATATCTCAGCAACTGGGAGAAATTTGCCTTCAGGGATTTCTGCCTGGCAGGCTCTCTAACACCTGTTAGAGATGTATTGTAGCCCAGCATATGGAGAGGACTATGTATAGGTGACTGATTGCTCGTGACAAACAGTGGAAAGTAGGCAAATACAGGCGACAACAATCGGAGAAACGGGAGAGAAGATGGGAAGCACAAAACAAAATAAGACACATGAAAACTAATTCTTGTTTTTTTCATTTTTAATGCTAATCCTTAGCACCTTAGGAAAACAACCAGAGTACCAATCAGAACAAAAAGGAAGCAAAACTCAGCAATATCACAAAAAAGTACCCACCCCCCCCCCAAAAAAACCAAAAAAAAACCCAAAACAAAAAAAAGAGGATCATGACTGGAGCATCCTGTGCCACATTCATGTGGATGTTAACCTACAACCTGTAATTAATTTTATCTACCACATTCCATTATACTTAAATTTGATGTCATTAGCACAGAAAACAAAACATAAAATCCTGTGTATGTACATATGATTTGGAGAAAGCAGCAAAATAAAACACATAAGTGTCTGATGGGTGTAAACCTGTGTGAACAAAAAAAGTTTTGAGTCTGTTTTTTAATGCTGGCACTAGAAGAGGCCACAGAAACTGAAAGCACCCTCAGACCTTAAAAGATCTGCACGTGATGCCCTGAGAGGTCTGACTGACTCTGAATATGGCCACCCCAGTACTCAGAGTTCTTACCTGTAAGAACTCTGACTGCCACATTTCGAATGAGTTGAAGTTGTCTGACTGATGATTTAAGGAGTCCTGAAAATAGAGGACAATAATCTAACCTGCTCAATATGAAAACAAGGACCAGTTTCTAAGTTTCTTCTACAACAACTATTACTGCTATTAATATTACTACTGCTTTTTCTACTGCTGTTATTATTAGATAGGTGTCAGTACATCTTGAGGAACGCATATTCGTGGATTTTTTTGACACCTATATTGTTGAAGATGACTGTGAAATTACAGCATGGTTGATGTATGACTGTGGGTAGGAGGAAATGTGTTTTGCAGTGTGTGCATGCATTTCTGTTACTGGTAGTGCCCCTCAAGATAGGGAGTCATAGCTACTTTAAACCACAGTACTTCCTTCCTTGAGGGGCTTCCTTGAGTCAAAAAGAACACTTGTTGTCTATTATTTGAAGATATTTTCTCTGCAGGAATGGCGGACATTGGTGTGGAACTGGACAGACTTGTTGCTGCAGTGCCCCAGAATCCAGATGAGCAGCAAAAAGATGACAAACTGGCACAAACACTGCTGTTTGTCCTGCTGACCGTAGTGCTGTATGGCATTGCTGCAGAGGCTTTTTTTATTAACCTGCTTTACCACCGTGAATTGGTGAGTATCAGCTCAGGCTTTAAGCCTTTGGTCCTGAACCTAATCAGAGCTCTGAAGCTGGAATGCTCAGTGTACTTGAGTCTTTAAATCTAAATATTTACTGTATGCCTTTTATCCTCTCTTACTGTGACTTTGGAGGTGTGAAAATGAATTAATCAACTGTAACAATTAAGCAATTAAAATAATTTGCTGTAACAGGTTGTGATATATCAGCTGATAAGATTAGATACTACTGGAGCACATAACTAATTGCAAAAGCTTCTATTACTTTAGGCACAATTGTTGGCATCTTGTCTCTTTTTAACAGTCATTCGTTTATATTTTATTAAATTTTCCTGTACTTTCTTTTTTAAACTTTTATTTTATCTTTTAAAAATTCTTCTCTGTACAAGTAAACATTGTACTCTATCATCAAATATGAAGCATGGAAAATTTCTTTTTAACTAATTTTAAACTTCCATTGCAGGCTATCTCAAGACTGAACAATAGATCAGGTACACAAGTCTCTTATTACATTTAACCTTAATTCAACCAAGAACTAAAACCTTGAGGTTAAGAATATCTTTTGTGAGCGTATCTAAAAAACAAACAAACGTATTTTTGATTCCATTGCAGAACAAGATGAATCAATCCGTGGTTTTGCGCATCTGACAGGTTGGATAACTCAAGTTAAATAACACAAGTGTATATCATCAATAAATAAAATAACCGTCTTTGTGATTTTCTGATTTGCATGATTTTTGCATTTGTTTCTCTAATTAACGGTCAAACTGTATAGAAAAGCCTTCATTTCCCATTGTCAGTGATAAATATTTTGTCTTGCGTGCTGTATTTATATATCAGATGTAAGGCAGCAGAGTTATATGCTGAGTATAAATGGTGAGTTTATTTTGAAACTCAAACTGTCGATGAAGCTGCCATAAACACACCAAGATTTGACTTCAGAGAAAAAAGAAGCTAAGAAGAATATTTTTAATTTTATTCATTTGTTGGCACATTATGTGAAGAAGCCACATTAATTTAAGTATTTACCAAATAAATAATAATAACAATAATAACAATGATTAGGTGAATATTATCAAAAAACAAACCAAAACAACTAAAGTACTGGATTATCAACTGTGTTATCAGGGGCATTTAGATCTTTTTTAAATGGGGTGGCACAAGACGGATGAAGAACAAGGCAAAGTGACTACAGGAAATTCAAATTTTTAAGACAGCGTACAAAAAAAAAATCTGATTAATAAAACGCTGGGTACAGTTTAGAAGCAAATATGTGGGTGTCTTCTGTCCCTTCTGTCAGATCAACTTTGCAGTCCCTATTTTAGCAGTTTCACAAAACAGATCATAACTGGCCAAAAAACAGGAGCTGAACTTTACATAAATTGGTTTAAATGTTTGCTGTGTCTGACTGAAAATACACAACTTTAAATTGCTACATCCATCTTGTCTTTTATCCCTGCAGGCGGGTCGGTTCAAGAAAACGAGGTGATGCTTTGGCATATAAATAATGTCACTGTTATCAGCAGCATGGCCTACAAAGACGGTAGGCTTGAAGTTCAGAAGAAGGGATTTTACTATGTGTATTCCAAAGTTTGCTTTAGTGACAGTGGGCTCTGGAACCAGTCACCTGTTTTTTTTCACCACATTGTTATGAAATCTGGTCACCTACATGGAAATCATTATACCCTCATGCAGTCACAGAAAGTGTTACGGGTGAACTCAAGCGACTTAAACAACAGCTTTCTGGGTGGACTTTTTCATTTGCATAAAGGTGACGGAATTTTTGTTAGGATAAGGACGAATTTAAACGTTTTGCAATATAATGTTTCTGAACATTTCTTTGGTGCATTCATGATGTAACTTTACACAGCAGGAAATATCAGAAAATCATCTGGTCTTTACCAGGCTCTCACATGATTCAAGTCTAAGTATAAAACAACATGACATATTACACCCAATGACTGTAGAAAACAATCATTGATCTCACTATTTTATTATGCATTTTGCAAAAGTGTAATGACAATGATTCAGTAGTTTGCAGACCCACCTTCAACAATAATTAGTCAATATGTCACTACTGAGCCCAACAGATAAAACATTAGAAACTGAACTAAGAAAGTGTTATCAGTGGGTTGTGGCTGTGAAAGCATTGACATGATTGGCTGTCCTCAGGTCTTCAGGAAGGCTGTTCCACAGATGTGCAGCATAGTAACAGAAAGCTTTCGCACTGTGGGTTTTACTTCTCACTTTAGGGACAACTTCAAAAACCTAAAAACTAGATAAAGAATCTGTTCTGAGGCTGACAGGAAGACAGTGGAGATACTTAAAAGCTGGTGTTGTCCATACTCTCTTCTGGCCTTGGTCACAACCTGTGTACCTAAGTTCTGGAGTGTAGTAGGAGGCTAGTTTGTTTTTAGGGAGGCCAGAAAGTAGATCATTACAATATTCATTGTGTTGTTTTGTACTTTATCTTTATTTTGCTGTCTCACTATTTCATTCATGTATGATGTACAACACTGTGTGTCCACTGCGGCTGTTTTAAAGAGCTTTAAAAAAACAAAAAAAACCTTTGCAATATATTGTATTACTTAGTTTTCGTAGTTACTGTTCTTACTGTTTATGTGACCACATAATTTCCTCTGGGATTAATAAAGTAGTCTGTTTCTGATTCAGTCTTTCACATCTTTGTGGAGAAATTTTGGCCCACTCTTATTTACAGCGTCACTTCAAATTATTGAAGTTTTTTCTGTTTGTTTATGCGCAGCTCTTCGAGGTCCCATCACAGCATTTCAGTCAGGTTGCATTTAGATCTTTTTTAAATGGGGTGGCACAAGACGGATGAAGAACAAGGCAAAGTGACTACAGGAAATTCAAATTTTTAAGACAGCGTACAAAAAAAAATCTGATTAATAAAACGCTGGGTACAGTTTAGAAGCAAATATGTGGGTGTCTTCTGTCCCTTCTGTCAGATCAACTTTGCAGTCCCTATTTTAGCAGTTTCACAAAACAGATCATAACTGGCCAAAAAACAGGAGCTGAACTTTACATAAATTGTAAAGTGGAGAAATTTTGGCCCACTCTTATTTACAGCGTCACTTCAAATTATTGAAGTTTTTTCTGTTTGTTTATGCGCAGCTCTTTGAGGTCCCACCACAGCATTTCAGTCAGGTTGAGTTTTGCACTTTGACTTGGCCATTGCTACCAACTTGTTTCTTTTCTTTGTCAGTAATTTTGTATGGTCTGAGTTCATGCAAGCTTTAGTTGTTGATCTTGTGATTGGTCCAAATGCAGCTTTGCAAACCCAAACATTGCTGCCATGTTCTTTTTAGAGTGAAGAGGCTTTCTCTTTCTCAGTCTCAGTCTTTTCTAATTGTACTATCATGAAATTTAACATTTAACATGATAACTGAGGCCAGTAGAGACCAAGATGTAACTCTTGGGCTTTTGCAGATTCTATGAGCACTGTACGGTTTGAGCTTGATGTCAGTTTGTTGAGACATCCACTCAGGGAACGTGGCATGGTATGTTTTGCACTTGTGAATAATCTTTCTCACTGTAGAATGATGGACTTGGAATTGTTTGAAAATGACCTTTTAGTAACAGTTGCTTCTCTAAGATCATTGCTGATATCTTTCCTTTGTACTGACACACACCTGAATGCTCCAGACCAGCAAACTGCTGAAACCGTGATCTTTATACTTTGATGATCAATTAATTAAGTGGATCTGATTAGCAGCTCCTGGGTGCTACTTACCCTCTTAAATGCCACGAAAACAGCAAGGATCTACTTTGTTTTTCACACACTTTTTCTGATGTCAGCTTTTGTTTTTCAAGTATTTGTTAACCATACAAGGTAACTATGTAATATTGTGTCATGTGTGTTTGTTTATCTGAGGTTCTACAAGTAATCTAGTAAGATTAAGGTGATTTGTTTTCATTATTTCCTGATATGTAAAAACTAATAACTTAAAGAGGGTGTATTTTCTTTTTCATGTGCACTGGTATATGGCTGAAGTCTCTGGGAGGATATATTAATTTGCCTCTAGGTAATTTACTTATAAATGCTGTGCAGTTTAATGTCAACGAGAGCAACAGATAAACATATAACTCATGTATCTCTATACACATGGGATTGTTGTACCAATTAAATTTTTTTTACAGCTGTGCATAGATTGTGGTGTTTTTGCTTGAGTTGTATTTTGGACTTGTTTTTCACTGTTTTAATAAACTCCTAATACCTTGCAGCAGTAAAATATATTATTTTTGACTGACAGCTGATATTCTCTTCTTTTAACTTTTATCTGAAATGTTTTTCTATTCTACATTTCTGATTAAAAGTTCCATTTTAAATTTGTTTTGTAATTTGTTCTACAGTACGCACCTTATTTTTGATCTTTAATGTATAACACCATCAAAATTAATCTGGTAGCATACTGTGATTGCTGTGTTTTCTCTGCTTTTCCTTGCACAGCTTTTGTGGTGAAAAAGCTGTTTTGATTTTTTAAGAATATGAAGATTAAATCTTTGCTTTTTCAAACAGTAATTAGCACTGTTGCCTCACGGCTAAAGGTCCTGGGTTCAATTCCACCATCTGGCCGGGGCCTTGTGTGAAGTTTGCATGGGTTCTCTCCAGGTACACCAGCTTCCTCACTGGATCATTAGCTATGTGCTTCTTAAGCTGCTGCAGGTCCCTCTGACTGTAGCAAATAACTCTCAGACCACAGCACACACGCTACAGAGTAGGTGTGCATGTTTGGCAGCACGGCAACACTTCCTGTTAATAGTTTGTTGTGTGGTTTGTACTTTGTACCACAGATATTTTGACTGGTCACATCACCAGCAGCAAAGGTGGAATAATAATAATGATTATACCTTTGTTTGATACATGGCCTCGTATTCTGTTTACTAATGTTTTTGATCTCTCTTATTTGACTAAATTCAAAGTCAGGGAATGTCATTTAGTTATTTATATAACACCTTTCATACAAAAGCAATTCAATGTGCTTTACGAAGACAACGAAGAGGAAAGAATTAGGATAAAAACAAAAAACAATAATACAATAAAATGAATATTTCAAAACTAAAACTAGTTTTAGTTTTGTTTTAAGACTAAAACATGTTTGCTCTACAGTAGTCACCATAGTTAGGATTAGACACTTGAATTAGGAGGAAGAAAACAGAATTCAATTGACTGCAATCTACTGACATCTGGTGGCTCGATTTTACAAACCGTTATCACCAAAGGCTATATCCACAATGGATTTGATCACAATCGCCACTAAATATGTAATGAATAATGTTTGCCACTTTGTGAAACCAAATGATGTGGTTACATTGTAACAGACTCCCCTCTACTCCTCCACTCACCTCTGCTGCTGGGGATAAATTCAGCCGAGTCACCAGCGTCAGAAATCACATGTTAACAGCACCTCAGATTACTACCCAGATAAATGACACACAGAGTTCCAGTAGTAGACACACCTCTATATCAACTGTTCAGATGAGACAAATCAGGCCTTTATGGTCAAATAGCTGCTAAGAAACCACTACTAAGGAAAAGCAACAAGCAGAAAAGATTTGCCTGGGACAAGAAACACAAGGAATGGACCAGTGGAAATCTGTGCTTTGGTCTGATGAGTCCCAATTTGAGATCTTTGGTTCCACCCTTTGGTTTGTCTTTGTGCGATGCAAAAAGGGGAACGGATGGTCTCTACATGCATGGTTCACCTTTAATTTCTCACCTGTCTGCAAAATTACAATTTATACTAAACAAATCATTTTACCAGCTTTAAAGGTGAAAGCATACAAATGATACACATTTAAACAAACTACAATGTCATTTTGTCATCGGTGCAGCCTCATGGAGTGGCTCTTTAGACTTTCTTTGCTTACCACAATGACAGAAGAAAAGCAGAAACTTATTCATTCTTAACATAACAAACTAAGTTAAGTTAAAGGCACACAACAAAGAAGTTCTGCCTCTTCCCCCCCCCCCCCCCCAAATCAGCAGTGTTAAAATAAATCTGAAAAAAGAGGTAATTATAGTACAACATACAGCTAATTACAGCACAATATATGTAGTACAGAGATAACTGCAGTGCTGGGCATTATAACAGGTTCTATGTGTGACATTTTGCTGAGAGGATGTCATAAGATAAAATCAATATGACAATGAATTCTCGCATTTACTGTCATGCTTAAATGCAGTTTTTGTGTCTTTGAAAAACACAAAGATTACACATCACTCATCATTTTTAGTTCAGATGGCATTTTTTGTTAACATGATGATAAAAAGTGATGGTTTGCAGACATAACAAGTATGTGGATGAAGAGTGGAAAAACTGAAGCACGGAGGTTGCGTTGTTCTTGTTGGTGGGTCCATTAAAATATGCTGCACACATCTTGATTGCAAAACTCCAATATATCTGTTGGAAAGGAAAGCAAACAGACCCATTAGTGACAGTTTAATTGTGCAACAATCGGCCACTCTGTCGGGCTGCTGTCGTACCAGAGTGCGTGCAGTTGAAGACCGTGTCTGCGTGGGTGTAGAAGTCCTCTCCGAGGATGGAGCGGTAGTCCATGTGACTCGTGTGGGCAAAGCACTGCGTTGCATCTTTAAACAGCAAATCACTTTCTCCATACTGATGAGACTCAAAGAGCCTGAACTCTGTGTTTGAGTTGACTGCCAGAGCTTCCTATATGGTCAAAAAACAAGTAATAAATAAATTTAGAAGTATAATTATCCACCTGTGTCCTCGACTCAACTTTGGGCTGCATATTGGTGCAAAAATGATGCTATGCCATTAAAACATAGCGCTTCACTGAGGAAATATAAAAGCAGGAAGATAAAAAGCATTCTGCAAAACTTCTACAATAAAGAAATAGAGCTGAGGTAAGTCAAAGCAAATGATTATAAAATACACTGAGTAGTAAAGTAATGTACTGGCAGTAGTTTGCTGCTGGGGAGATTTTAAAAACAGATTGTTTAAAAAAAAACGAAACAGACCTGTGACTTCATAAGGAAGTCGTACACTCGTGCTGTGAGCACGGGCCGTGTCATGACGGTGTTTGGTGGGATGACTCCCAGATTACAAGTCTCCCAGTCTGACAATGAGGCCCGGCGACCGTCAGCACACAGCAACTCAAAGTCTGACGATGACCACCCCTCTGCCCAGCCAGTGGTGTTCAGACCTGCAGGATGTACAAGATATAGACATTTGTCATGTGAAGTTAGAGTCTGTTAGTGTGAGTGATCGCATCACCGGTTTGATTTTGAATATCTCACCGAGGATGTTTGTGTGAAGGCTGTGTTGCTCAAGAAAGGCCACGTCACCGTAGCTTTTCCCACTGCGATCTCCAACTAAGCACCTGAGCAATGAGTAACGGGTTGAAGGGTCAGTTTAGTAAAATGATTTAACTCTGTTTCCACCACTAATTTCTTTTATCACCTTTGCTAAATAGGGAAGCTAATTTCAAAAAGAGAAAAAAATTGCCATCTAAAAATTTTGACTTACATCAGTAAGTCAAAATTTTTAGATGGACTTTATATTCTTCACTTGTCTCACACTGATGTTATGTTTTCTAGTGTTGCGCCATGGTCATGTGGAAATTATGTTATAATATTTTTGGATGGAAGAATGACAATAAAACCCATTTAAACCACTTGATTTCCAAAATGCTTTGTTTTTAAAAAAAAATCCCTGTTAACTTTAGTATGTGTCTACAGATGACCCATAGAGACGAATGAAATTAGTTTATTCAGATTTAAGTGCATTATGATGACGGAGGATACTTCAAAAAGAGGACAATAGAACTTAGAAAGACTAGATTTATTAATATTTGACGCAGGACATAGACTTTACAACATGACTTAACACTTTACTACACATACCTTAAAGCTCCCATATTTCCATAGTAACGCTCATTGTGATTTTCAGTGCAGCGTTTGGTTGCAGTCTCCCCTGTGCCTCCAATGCATACCTTGCAAAGATTCCCCTCAGATCCAGGAAGACAGCTTTTCCAAAACACCTCATTGTACACTAGGAAAACACAAAGTGGCAGACTGCAGTCACATGAAGCTCGGAGCAGCGTTGGATTAATTTAAAAGGACAAGGATCCAGCAGTGTGGAGTGCAAAGGTCCAGAAAACATGAACAAGATATTTCTAAGAAGTGGACTTGAATGAACACTGATTAGTGGTGAATAAGTTTAGTAAATCAGGATTTCCCATGAATTTTTCTGAAAACACTACCTTTGTCAGGATCACAGGGGGAGCTGCTGTTGTTCGCCAGGCTTAAGCTGTGTCTGTATGGCAGGAGCCAGCCTGCAGGGCTGTAGGTGTTGCTGTGGCAGGAGCGACGGCCTCCGAGATTCCCGATGAATACGTTCCTGCTGGAGCGCTTTGCGACTGCTAAACCCACAACTGAGGGAAAGACTGAACAGAGGAGCAGACGTGGTTTCTATGTAGAAATAAGATCACTGTAAACTGATTATGCAGCTGTTTGTCTTGTTTTGTCTTCATCTCACCATCTGTCTCCAAGTGAGCGGATCCTTCAGCAGGCACACAATTTTTTCCTGTGAAATTCCAACAACACAAGAGTGACACAGAAAAGCATGTGCTTTATTGATTAATCTGATGAGACTTTTTGTTTTGTTTTGTTCTGTTTTTTACAAGGGATAAATGCTATGCAATCCTACTGGCCCTGTGTGAAAAAGTAATTGCCTAAACCTATTAACTGTTTGCGCCACCCTTGGCAGCAAGAACTGCAATCAGGCATCTGCGATAACTGGCAATGAGTCTTTCACCTCACTGTGGGGGACTTTCTGGCCCATACTTCTTTGCAGAATTGTTTTAATTCAGCTACATTAGAGGATGTTTGAGCATAAACGTCATGTTTGAGGCCATGCCAAAGTATCCAGACTTTGGTTAGGGCAAAGTAAACCTTCATTTCTGTTACTCTGAGCCATTCAGAGGTCCTAGTGTGTTTGCTTGAGCTTCAGGGCATGAACTGATAGTCGGACATTCCCCTTCGGGATGTTCTGGTACAGAACAGAATTCATGGTTCCATCAATTATGGTAAGTCATCCAAGTCCGGAAGCAGCAAAGCGGCCCCAGACCATCACATTGTGGGTATTATGTTCTTTTTATGTAAACCTGTTAGTTTTATACCAGATGTAACTGGACTTCTCAAACTTTCTTAAAAGGTCAACTTTTCCCTCGTCAGTTAAAAGAATATTTTCTCAAAAGTCTTTCCAGAAGTCTTGAGAATCATCAATATATTTTTACTTGCAAAAATGAGTCAAGCCTTTTTGTTTTCTTTGGTCAACAGTGGGTTTCACCTTGGCTCTCCCATGGATTCCATTTTTGCCCCGTCTCTTTCTTATTGTTGAATCATGAACATTTACTTTAACAAATGCAAGTGAGGTCTGCAGTTCTTTAAATGTTGTTCTGGATTCTTTCCCTTGTATTTACTTAAGTTATCTTTATCTAATATTAACATTTGTTTGATCATGGGAAAATGTAAGTGTGGCAAATATGCAAAAAACTAAGAAAATCACAAAGGGGACAAATACTTTTTCACAAACTGTAAAAGTTGGGCTGAGCTCATCTCTGGTAAAATGCTCTCGCAAATCCACCCATTCCACACAGGCCTAGAGACCCCCGGTAACCACTTAGCACAAGAAAAATTTCCATTTCAGTCCTTGGAAGCTGCAGGGACTTTGGGTTGCCAGTGGGTCACTGACCAGTGTCTAGGACTTTGTGACTGCGGCTTAAGACACCCTTCATAATTACATTACATTACATTATTATATTCTGCAACAGTCCTACCATAATATTCCGTCACAACGGGGACAAGACCACACTTCCCTGCGATGAACGAATGCGTTGCATCCAGCGAGACAGCGTCCACCTCATCCCTCTGTGGTAAAGGCACACGTCATTTTAGCTTGTATAGTGTCCTAGAGAGTTTGATAAACATCTCAATAATCTGCAATCTAGATGGCTTACCTTAATTTTCTCAATACAGTCACGCATTGAGACGGCTCTGACGCACACCAGTGGGTCAGACTTTATACTGAGCGCCCACTGCTCACACTTCTTCTGCTCTGCGTAGCTGATGCAGCACCATCTAATGACACTGTCCTCCAGTGAGCTTCCTGCAAACACAAAGACGCCTTAAAACCCAAGTCTGTGCGTTCTGAGTTTAAAAATGTACAACTGTACATATACAAGAACAAGCACCTTCATGCCCAAGTCCTTTGAGCAGCGCCACATAATCCAGCCCCAGCACCTGACTGACATCTATGTCGTCTTGCAGGACAACGAGTTTCTCAGTCAAATCTCTGAAGAGAAGATCGTTTTCTCCAAAAGATAAGGAGCTGAAGAGTTGGAAGCGCTGCCTCTCTCTTCCTTGCCGACCAAACAGCGTCTAACAAATTAATCAAAAAATGCTTGAACAATCAGTTAGTGGGTACAGTGACAGCTATGACCCTTAGGCACAGAGATGGAAATTGAACAAACTATTTACCTGCACAGTTGCTAGAAATTTGCGAACAACCTTGCGAAAATTGACTCTGGTGACCATGCCCCCTCCTGGACCACGACCCAGATTACAGCTTCTGTACTGGCTGAGGGGAGCTTGTGTGCCATCAGTACACAGTAACCTGAACTCGTCATGCTCACTCTCTGACAAAAGAGACAAATAAAAAACTGAAAGGTAAACAAGTCTTAAGGGTCAGTGCAACGTTCTGCAGTTTGGTGGTTGAACTGATTTAAACAGGATATTTACAGCGATCAGGCATAACATTATACCCCCTGCAGGTGAAGTGAATAACGCTGACTGTTTCTTTATCTTGGCACCTATTAATATGTGGGATATATTTAGGTGCCAAGAGAACATTTTGTCCTGAAAGTTGATGGATTAGAAGTAGGAAAACTGGGCAAGCATAAGGATTTGAGTGAGCTTTAAGAGGACCAGATTGTGTTGGCTAGATCAGAGCATCCCCAAAACTTGCTCAGTGACAGCTGGATTAGGCTCCAGCCTTTCAGCGACCCTGAATAATAAGCAGTTAAGAAAATAAATTGAAGGATATTTTGATGAACAACATATTATATTCTATATTTTGGTTTTCTGTGCAATCATTATCTTTTAAAACATGCTAGTCCTGATGACTCTGTGTAAAATAAAGGAACAAACCCCTCTCAGTTTATGGTGAAAGCAGTTTGTAGCACAAAGATCAGGAAAGTTTATTTATGGCTGAAACATAGCAGCAATACAAAGTAATAGAGAAGTTTGATCATGAAAAACAAAACAAAAATTTGATAAGTGGCTCAGTCCCAAGGTTGTGCGCAGCTTAGCACTTTTCTTTTAAGCACGTTATCTATCTCACATCCATTAGTTACCATAGCATGAATATGGACCATCGAAGGAAGCCGGGGTACCAGAGGAAACACACACAGGATGTGAGGTGCTATTGTGGTTAGCACTGAACAACTATATCACCCACTGTCATCAGAAAGACTCTGATCAGTCAAACTCTAATGTCATCTTTAGTTTTATTGTTTAATAACAACCAAAAGTCAGTTTGCCATGATTTTAGGAACTTAGCATTTTTTATAAATATGATATTAATAGACCCCTTTATGTAAATGCCATTTTCAAAACATTTTGCTGGTTTTGGGATATCCCCATTTATATTTTTATTTCAATACAATATATATATAAAAAAATGCTTACCTTCAATAGTTTCAAGTGCTAAATGGTCCACAAATGCAACATCCCCTATCCCCCTCCTGAGACATCTGTAACAGAGCAAAACAGGAAATAAAAATAGTTTCCTGATGTTTTAACTGGTTGACCTTTTGTAAAGCCTGACCTGAGAGCTCCCTGGTTGTTGTAGAAGGGCTCACTGTGGGATGTTTCGCAGTGGTAATTCTTCTGGCGTATGTAAGACTTCTGGCCCTGGCACAGTGTGCACAGAGGAAGTGCCATGGCACCAGCACCAGGAATACAGCTGGCACTGAAAAAAGTGCTGACATCTGCCAGAGGAGGAGAAAAAACAAGTCAGGGTGGGGGACTGAAAACCCAGATCAGAAATGAAAACACATTTATAAAAAGCAGCTGCACTGACAGTTGATTACAGTCCAATTACCCTGACTAAGCGGATGCTCCTTTGCCCAGCTCAGGTAGTTTCGGGACAGCAGGAAGCCGAGTGGGAGACTCCATCCAGCTGTCCATCGAACTCCGCTGTGGCAGCTCCTGTGGCCCTGCAGGGATCGTATGTCCAAGCTGCTGTTTCTCACCACAGCCACAGACAGAGTACAGCCTCCTGTAGATAAATATATAAACAGACATGTGGGTCTTTTCATATCAATATCAACCAAATCTAAATTTTTTTCCACCTAACTTACTGAAGCTATACAAAAAGATTCCTTTTTTTAAGAGTCAAGACTGGGTGCTTTTTTAACTTTTTTTTCTTGTTATTTTTTCTTTTGAAGTTCAAAATGTCCACTCCAGGTGTCACAATCTAAAACTGAAATCGCAAGATGCGGCTCCTTTAGCATTACCAAGATCTCAACTCCTCAGTAAACATAATTTCATATTTAACTGGCAATTTGGGACGTGTTAAATATATAAACTATGCTAGAAAATTATTATATGATTATATTTTGCATGGTTATGCTCATTCTAAGCTCCAAGCTCATTCTGAATGGGGTTAAGTTCGAGAAACATATTTTTCAATAACCCCCTTTTTAGATCAGTGCTGAAGATACATCTCAGAAAAGTGAGCTTAAACCTACCATCACTGTAGATCTCCTTAGCAATGGCTACAAGGTCAAACTGCTTGACAGCCGAGTAAATTTCTCCTGCATCTAAAGTCACAATGTCAGCACGATTAGCCTGAAACAAACAATTCAGAAAAAGAGTTTTAAATAGTTAATTTTACATCTCAGCAAATTCAATTAATACAATGCTAATACACGGTTTTCCCAAAAAGAAGGGATGTGCAATGTACTGTTTATAAGGTTGGGGAAACCTGCAGTCAGCTGAGACTAAAAAAGTCACTTGGATGAGTGACGAAACGTTTCTCCCACTGAAAACGCTACGTCCAGATGAACAGAATCAACTTTTGGGTAATGTACTTGCACTTTATTGTGTCCTCCATGTTATGGCGCTTTCTAATTTTACTCCACTACAGTCTGGATGTAATTATTGCATTTTGTAATCCATTTATTTTACAGCTTAATTTCATTAGTGTAGTTCTCCTTGCAACTTCACTATTACACTTCTCTCTCTCTTATAGTCCTGCACACATATTCTGTCTTGCTTCTCATGACTTTCATTTGCATTTGGTAAATTTTCATTTACCTCATTTTCATGTGCCTGCCTTATCACCAGTGCAAACAGGGGGCTAAAAGTCAAACCCAGCCCCACCATGAACACAGGAGTCACTCCAATCACATATCTCACCACTGTCCTCATACATGTTGTCCACCATCCACAAATAGTTCTCTGGCACTCCCTCGTGCAGTATTGCAGTTCATCTCTTGGTGCCTTATCATATGTTATCTCCATAAAGACAAGTGCAACTCCTTCAATCTTTCCATACTTTTCCATCAACACTCTCAAAGCACACATGACATCTGTTGTGCTTTTTCTCAACATGAAGCCATACTGCTGCTCACTAATCATCTTTTTCATATCTTCATGGTAAGGTGAATCAGCATTACTACAGCTTTGCACAATGCCCTTGTTACTGATATGCAAGCAGCTTTAAATGATTTGCTCCAAGCTGGATTAAAACGCCTTTTTATTGTGTATTGCATTGTAGACTTGCTCACCTTGATCCTATTGATGCAGTCGCTTGTGCTAGATGCTCGTATGCATGAAAGTCTGGCAAAAGCTGCCAGAGTGGCTGGTGACACCACTGCTGCCAGAGCTTTAGCTAGTTCTGCACACTTCCTGTGTTCAGGATCTGACACTGTGCACCATCGCATCTTCTTAGCTGCCATGAAGTGAGCAGTTCAAATGGTTAAAGAAAAAAATAACAGCCATAAGAATGCATACAGTCCTTCCAACTTTCAGTAAATTCAAAAGACTCTACAATATTCATATTATTAAACTCAGTTTTATTAATGTCCTGAAAAGCAAATGCTCCAAACAGATGGTAACAGGAATCAGAAACACTTCAACAATATGAGGCTGAAGAACATAAAATATTTCAAGAAGCAATAATAATCATCATCTAGTTCAGTAACAACACTTACCACTTACAGAGCACACAAAGATGGAAAAGAGTAAAATGGGATAAAATCCTTGCATTTTGACCTGCTCTTGATCAAAGATATAATAACTCTGCAAACAGACCGCTGTCCTCTGTTAGACTAAAATCTGTGATTTTAGTAGAGTGATTTTCCGAAGTACTAGAAACACTGCTACAAACAGGGTAATAGCAGACCTATTGCGTAAGGGCACCTCCTCCAAAAACAGTAAAGTCACTCTTTGCACACATATGGAAAATATTTTGCACCATCTGCAACAAGGACGACCCCTATCCAACGTTTTGCTGGATTTACAGTGTAGCTATAGAGCTGAGTGTTCCTTTAAGGCACTTGACGTTTATGTTTTGGGAATGCCGAAGACATTTTACACGATAATTAATAAGAACCATTCAAATTGGTCCCCACCAGCTGAGGGCAGCAAAGATATAACCACAGAGTAGTTAAATATGCGTATGCTGATTCAGTTCTAAGATCAGACTATTTTTAAAAAATGTGATGCTGGCAAGTAAACAACAGTTCAAACAATCAGCAGGTGAGCGCGTCACGCTCTCCATTATTCCTGTCACGTTGGAAATGCAGAGTTTTGAGTTTCTGACTCTTCTGTTTTTTGATGAGGAGCATGAAGTCCTAAACTCCGGAGGACAGTCTGCAAATGTTGGATTCTCTCTGCGTGCAGCAACATCACCGGTTTCTGTTTTTCCAGCTTAGTGGACAGCCTGTCGATGAGCTCCTCCAACTGTCAAATCAAAAATCACCAAGAGTGACACAGTCAGTACCATGAACAATAATTTAATAATTTAATTGAATGCACCACCCTCTCAGCTCAGTTTCTTTTCCTCCACAGACAGAGATTTACAGTTCAAATGACGCTTCAGAAGAATGCATGAAAAATCTGAGCCATCAGGAAGAGAAACTTCAGAAGTTACTTCAGGTAACTAGCATCATGATTAAGACTGCACATGCACACATTGCAAAGTGCCTTCTTCCTTTCCATAAGAAAAGTAATGTGAACCCTTAGATTTATAACAGATAGTTAAAAAATGTGAAAAGGTAGTGTATGTCATATCTGAATCTGTTTTCCTACCTTATCACGCTTACTTGTTGCGCAAGATATCTGTTGTTATAAGTGCTTATACACTTTGTAGATTCAATAATTGCATAATATCTGAAATGTCAGGAATTTAAAATATCTTACTTTAGAACTGGTCGAGGAATTACCTAACAAAAATGTTTTTTTCAACAAAAGGCAGTTCACTTCATTAATAATCTCTAAAGCTTCACTCACACAGACCTAGAGACGGCTTGGAAACTCCAAAACAGGTTGGTGAGTGGTTCCTGGCTCAACTAGTTGAGGAATATGCACTTTTGGTGGTTCCCTAGCAACCACCGTTCGCTAGGGAACGCAAGTGTAAAATTAGTCTTTACACTTGTGTCACTGGGGTACTAAGCTTAATACTTATGTGAACCTAAATGTGAAAGGCACCAAATTTTGGGCTGTGATGATTAAATCAAGATAGCGTAATAGCAAACAATGTAAGTTTATGTTCAACATAAACGGTGACAAATGTATCTTGTGTCCTTACGTCCTTCAACTCTTGACAGATAGCATTTTTTTCCATCACTTCGTCCTTTCCACTGGTCTGCAGCCAACTCTGTAACACCCCTTTCAGCTTTCGCCATGCCCTGAGTGAATAAAACACCGGCGCTATTTTCACATCACATATTGCAAAGAAAAGAAGAATGGAAAAACAGATTTCTACCGGAGCTGCTTTCTGTCCAGCTGGAAACTGTTCATGTCCTGTTGAATCCTGAGAAGCTCGCTCATCAGAGCTGACGTTGAATCAGTTGTTGCATTTTCAGCATCAGGAACCTCAGTTTCTCCACCAGATGCACTCAGATGTGTTTCTTGAAAAAGCAGCAAAACAGTTGTTTTGGGTTTGGTGATTTAATAAGTTTTGTTTTTTTATAAATATTGAAAACATACTCTAGAAAAAAGAGCAGGGTCTATACCTGGATATGCAGATGAGTGGGGATCTAAAGAAGCGACAGACTGAGGAAAAGGCTCAACTGGAGCGTCTCCAAGACTTGATTTGAACTTAAAAGAAAAAAAAGGTTTAACCCCAATTGTGTAACTTAATACAGCAACAAATAGTTGCTGATATGTCAAACAGGTGTATCTTATCTTACTTTATTCTGTCTCCCAGTAGTCATGAAAGCAGAAGGAGGTAAAAGAGGTTCTTGGTTTTGGGTGTGCTGAAAAAAGTCCATGTTGGACATTAGAGATTCAGAGGGTGGCACAGTTGGCATGACACAGCACTGATGTGGAGAGGCAACAAACACTTCATCAGCATGGCGGCAGTTTGACGCTGGATGGTTTTTCTGTGTGGGGCGACTGGACTCAGATGAGTTTGGAGCTGCTTTAATGTTGGTGACGGCAGATTGTGGCTGGGTACTTGAGTAAACAGAAAAGAAAAAGGTTTAATCAGTGATTCCTACACTGAGTTTTAACACAATGCTTCAATTTAAGTAAGCATATTATAGTTCAAACAATATTCAGATGCTTGTCTTCTGTTTTAATTTTCATGTATTACCACATACAGCATTGGAAAAGGATTTTAGCATCGAAAAACATGAAACAATGTTTCTTTTACTGATAACTTCTCTTCCCTTTATGGGGCTAAAAGCGGTGTTTGGGTACGCAGCCTACAAAAAAAAGTCAAACTGCATGTGTGGAACAGTTTCACAGCCTGTCAGAGTGAAGTACACACTCACAGCTTGCTATGCAATCCATCTGCAGCTTCCTGCTTTGTTGAGTCAGACGATGAAACACTGCTCAGACAGAAGCTCACACTCTTTTTTGCTGGCTGCCCTCTCGTCTCTTGCGCTCTTCGGGGTTTGCACAGTGCCCGCTGCCTCCACCGTGCAGCACAACGTTTAACAACTCTCTGGAGGTGTTGTGATCTCTGCAGGACACAAGCAGAGAGGTGAGGCACTGAAATCTTAGGTCTAGAAATCACAAGAAATGCACAATAACCTACTTGTAGTTGACTGTGTTGTGTTAGGTTTGTTGTGAGATCATTCATGTGAGCGGCATATGTGAGGATGCATGTCACCCCCTCCCTCAGCAGCTGGTCTCTGTAGACCAGTGCAGCTCTGGCTGCATGTTCTTGCTTTCTTCGCTGCTCTGTGACCCAAATCCTCCACCCATACAACACCTGCATCAGGTCCAGAAAGTATCAAGAGGGCTTGTTAGATCCTGTGAGCACCATTTCTGCAATGCATTTGGTGGTGTAGAGAGAAAAGAATGTGGAGGCAGGTTATTTACCTTGGCCTGAAGTGTGAGGGACCAGTGCCAGAGTGCTCTCTCCGTTTGCTTCGCCTCTCGCTGTCTGTGCTGCAGCTGTTAGCAGAAAGAAAAACCAAAGCCTGTTTAACTGCTCTCAATCAAACCCAGTCAATACTCATTCATTAGAAATGCCACATTTGCAGCATGACAACAATAAACACACAGACAGATCTCAAAATCGCACAGTCAGAAGACACAGAGACAGCCTAAATCCATGGAAGAAATGTGGCAAGGTCTTCAGATGGCCAAAAATAAACAAACCTTCAAAGTGCCATAAAAACCTGGGAGCAAATGAAGTAAGGGGAACTGATGCCATTTTAAAAGTAAAGACTGTTCACACCAAATATTGATTTGATGAATCAAATCTATTGATTTAAAGTCTGACTTTGCTGTTTTCCCATAACTCCTTTTCCTAACAGAAATGATTAGCAGTAAAAGCAAAATAGAAGCAAATGGTAGATATTCGCTTCTTTTGATCAATCAGTCTGTTCAGACCACAAAAAAGGAAAATCAACAAACCTTTGTTTTCCACTGCTCAAAGTACATCTGGTACATTTTTAATCTCAGCAGTAACAGTCCCTGTCGTTTCATCACCTACAAAATCACAGTTTTAAACAAGTTAGATTACAGCTTGATGTCAGCATAGATGTATATGTATTAAGGGATAAAAGAAGTTAGAACCTTATTTTTCTGGTGCTGGTAGTGATGCTCTTTCCAAGCTTTCAGAGCATTAGAAAGGAGTTTGGAGTTATGGTGTCTCCTGGCTTTTTCCATGATTATCCTCTCCCTCCGAGCCTCCCTGGTCCGATTCCTCCATCGTCTGAAAAATTGCAGCAACCGCACTAAACACAGAAATCATTAAAAAGTTTACAACAATTTGGATACACCTGGTAACCAGACAGCACAGTTCTGATGCAACATTTACTTAACAGGTACAAAATCTTTGACAACTGCTAAGGTAACTGCTGCATTTGTCCAGGCGGTATCTTTCCATGACAGCCAAACAACTCTAAGACTAAGAAAGACATGCTGGAATATCAAAATTATTCTTTACTTACCACTGCTCTTAAGGGTTACAGGTAGGTGGCAATCACAAGAGCAAAGTTAAGTTTGTTTAAAGAAAAATAAATAACTAAAAGGAGTTAAAACGGCACCATATGACATTACCTTCATTTATAGACTGCTGAGCCCTGCTTAGTGCTTCCCCCTGCTGGAAGCGCTTTGACACCGCAAGTATTGTTGCTTCTCTCCACGCATGAAACACCTTGAAAGATTTAGTGAAAAGAAAGCAATCAGTGTTAAAAATATGAAGACGCCTGATGATTTTGAACATGTATGCATCAGATCGCTTCGTAACCTTAAGCTGAAGGGAGTGATCGAAGTGATTCTGTGCTTGTTGCTCTGCGAGCCGGATCTCTGCCCGCTGCTCTGCATTTTCCCTCCACTCAGTAAGCGCCACTCTGGAGAGACGTGACTGAAACTTAAGATCCTAACAAACACCTAGGATTTCTAAACAGAAGAAATGAAATTCTGATTTTAGAATGAAACACAGTATTTGTCTTTATTACCTGAGAAAACACTGAGTGTGCTGCTTGTGAAGCTCCTCTGCATGGTCATAGATCTGAGACATCTGCAGGTGGTGTTTCTGTGAATACAGCAGGCCACAATGCATAGACTTCAACATTGTTTTCATGACCCTAAACAAATAAAATCATGTGGTTTTAACTGATATAAGATGTGTACCTTCCAGGCCACAAAGGAGTGTTTTAGAAGTTTAACTTCATGCCAACTCTGAACCTCCTCCAGCCTGCTTTTCTTTGCTCTCTGGATCTGAACAAACTGACACACACAGAGAAAAAAAGAAAAGGGATACATTACACATGATTATAATAAAAATCAAAGCAGGGAAGAAAAATCTATCAGCTTTCATAATGGCACTCCAAAGCTTTGGTCTCATTTAGGCAGTCTCATGCTGTCAGAGACACTGAGCAGAATTTATAAGATACACATTTCCACATCAAAAAGCAAATTCTTTCAGTCTTTTTCAAATCTGAAGCCATAGGCACTGATTCCTTACTGCACAATGATGAAAGTAACAGATGGAGTGCAGACTAGACTCAACAAAAATGTAAAATAATCACCTTTTTCCATTTTTCTACAGCCAATCTTAAGCAGCGCAAATCACCCTGATGGCAGGCCTGCTGCTCTCTGTTTCTCCTGAAGTAAAACAAATAAACGATTCAATTAGCCGACAGCACATTTAGCTCAAGCCCAAATACTTCAACAACTTCACCAAAACTTCTGGAGCTTCACCTGTCTCGTAGCTCAGTGCTGTTTTCCTTCCACTGCATCATCGTCCTGTGTAGAAGTGTTCGACAATACAGACTACGTGAAGCCTCCTGTTTCTCCACCTCTTTGATCCGCTCTTGTGTGCGCTGCCTCCATCGCGTCCAGGCTCTCTGCTTCTGGCATCTCTCGTCATGAAGAACTGCCTGGAAAAACGTAAATGTTATTTATCACCAGTGCGGTGCACCACAACAAAGTTTTCATCTGCAGTTGACGTACCATCCGCTCAGAAAGCATCTCTTCCTTGAGCTTCTCCGACTTCCCCCACCAGGTGTAAAACACCCAGGTGCACTGGCGCCGCCTGACAACACAGTGGACAGACAGATCATTTGGACATATTCATCCACCCGCTAAGGTTGAAAACTACAAAGTCTACACACAAACCAGTACAAACCAAAGTCTAGATAGTGCAAACTGAATGTTCTCCCTCAGATGCCTAAATAAAGTCAATCTGATACTCTGACTATCTGGGAAATGACTCCTGATCGTGGTGCCTCAGGGCTTGGATACCACAGGCAGTTCCATAGAAAACTACCTTTTTGTCTTTGAGTTACAGCCAGAGACCAGCTCCCATGAGCAAAAATGATCCTCAATATGAAATTTGGGTCAATTTGACACAGAAGATGATGTCTGCTTTCTGTTTAAAGACTGTGGTGAATCTGTATGCGTGCATCCCACCACTCAGAATGGGACCAGTGATCTAAAAATAGAGGGTCTAAAAACAGCATCCACACTGAAAGTGGCCCAGAGAAGCCAAAAACAAAAAAAAAGAACCTTAAAGGGGAAAGCAGTCAAATTTAAAAACGTATATTCTTATTTTATTTTCATGGGAAGAGTTGCATAACTGAAGAGGAGAAAGGTGATGACTCACCGATTATAAGCTTCAGCTTTGAGTCTTCTCTGTTGAAGCATTCTGCTGTGGAGGGTAAACTCAACCCAAGACTGGAAACACCGAGGTAGCATACGGTCTACAAACCAAATGTCTGCACGACGCTCCAGTTCCTGTAAAAAAATAAACAAAAAACCAAAACATAACAAGTTGATTGTGTTGTAATGTAAAAGTAATGCATCTGTATCTCTGCTGTCTTGAGTTGTATTTGAAAATACCTGCATGTGTCTCTGCTCAGCAAGTTTCTCTCTCCAGTGGTGAAAACGTCTTCTAAGCAGTGAAGTGCTGCAACGAGAAACAAAATTCCATTTGTAGCACGGGTATTACAACAAAGAACTGTGAATATAGTCCTGTGTATTGGGAAGTGTATGTAAGAGCACCTGTAGTTACTCAGGGCCATATCTATGAGGGGTTTAAAACTCCGGTTTTCAGCTTCCTCCACACGATCCTGCCATAGTTTCCAGTACTTACGAGTCATCTACAAAAAAAAAAGCATTTCAGATGCTTTGAAATCTTCAATGAGAGTAACGCTGACTGTCTGCAGCGTTCATCAGTGTGTTCATCAGTTACCGTTTGCTGACAATGTTGGATAGCCATATGGTTGTTCAGTCGATATGTTTTGTTCAACACGACATTAAGAGACAACCCTCGCAATCCAGCATGCTGCAATGAGAATGCGCTGAGATGAATACATGAATTGATCATGCTGATCTTTGCTTATGTGTGGGTCCTTTATTTTATTTATTTATTACCATTAAATGATGTTGGTAGTGTTGATTTGCTGCATGCTTTCTTTCAGTCTCTTCTCTGCACAACGCCACATCTACTGAAGAGCTCAAGAATCAAACAACAGTGCTGATAACTTAAAACTGATTTAGTAGCAGGTAGAAAAACTAGTTTATCTACGTTTTATCCATTCTACAGGTGGATCAGGATACAAGCTCTCCAACACACCAGTGCTCTGCACTGGATGCTCTGCGTGGCCAAACTGGCTGCTGCTTGCAAACGGGTCTCTTCACTGTGTTTGCGATTGAGGGCATTTCTCCATTTACTCCAACACTTCCTCACCAGGAGGCGAGAGCAGGCACGCTGAGCCAAAGCTGAAGGCGAAACACAAAAGAACAAAAAATAAAAATGTGTTAAGAGATAGCAAAATAATGATGCTTCAAGAAAGCTGCGTGGGTATTTTATAATGACCTTGTGTTTCTTTCTTGGTGTGGCGATACGACACATATCTTATCCACTGATGCAAAGCTCTTCTTTTCAATCTGGAGATAAAATGAAACGCAGCTCTGGATTCTTTCTCTTTCTGGCAAGAAGCAGCCGTGTGCATCTCTTTCCACTGAAGCCAAGCCTTCAATACAAAATATATCAGGTGACTCATCACCAGAGAGAACACACAGGAGTAATGTACCTCAAGGTTCACTACTCTTTGGTTTTCTTTATACATTTTACCCCGGGAGCATGTCGTCCATGGGCATAATGTAAGTTGACAACCACTTCAGCTTAGATAAGCATTTCAATTCAGTCGTATTTTATGCTGCTTAGGATTTAGACTCAGTAAGAGTTAGTTTTCACAGGATTGTAGTATAACTGAGCTTTTTCCCCATTCCTGATTTCTTTTTATTTTTGCACATTTATCTCACTTAAATGTTTCAGATCAAATGTTAATATTAGATAAAAATAACTGAGGTTCATATGAAATGCAGTTTTAAGTAATGATTTCATTTATCAAGGATAAAAATAATCCAAACCTACATGGCCCTGTGTGAAAAAGCAATTGCCCCCTAAACCTAATGACTGTTTGTGCCACCCCTGACAACAAGAACTAAAATCAGGTGTTTGATATAACTGATAATGAGTCTTTCACATCCCTGTGGAGGAATCTTGGCCAACTCTTCTTTGCAGAATTATTTTAATTCAGTCGCACTGGTGTGTTTTGGATCATTGTTCTGCTGCACAGCCCAAGTGCGTCTGAATTTCAGAGCACGAACTGATGGCTGGACATTCTCATTCAGGATTTTCTGGTAGAGAGCAGAATTCATGGTCCATCACAGAGTCACCACCATGTTTGACTGCTGGTGTAATGTTTCTTTTATGACATACTGTGTGAGTTTTATGCCAGATGTAACGGGACTCAAACCTTCCAAAGAGAGATGGTGGTATGACGTGAATCTACTTGACTTCGTCTGACAGGTTTCATTTCCATTATTTCTTGATTCAACAGGTCTGGCTTGAATCAGGCCGAGGTGTGGCTATTAAAATTGAACTCAGCTTTCTAAAGAATGTGATTAATCACAGTTAATTTAAAATTCAATAACAACAGATGAAATTATCACTTTATTATTGTTATTATTATTTTTTGTATTTCCTTGGGTCATCTTTATCTATTTAGTTTGACAGATTGGAACAGCCTAACGGAGTAGATCAGACTGCCGAGCTTACTATCATCTATCATCACCATAAATCTCTCTTAAAGACATATTTTGATGAGCAAGTTTTTACTGTGCCTCTGCTTTGAAGTGAATGTTGTCCTTCATCATTTTTTCTTGGTGATAATTTTTTATTTATTTTAATTTTTCATAATTGCTTTTAATTTACATGTTTATAATTTTAATTGTCTTTATCTACTGCCTTTGAACTTCTTCTACTGTCAGTGTTCCTACACTTTGTTGTTTCACTTTTAATTCTTCTTAAACATTTTGTAGTTTGTCACTTTGTTTTGAAAGTTGCAGTATTGAAAAAAAGTTATTGTTGTTATTTTTATTATTACTATTGATAATAATATTAACATGTGATTCACAGGGGTGTTCGATCACGCCCTTACCCTTTTCTTTAAGGTTAGCGCCCTCTGTTTCTGTGCTTGATCCTCCAAAATGTGAAGGTCTCGACAGTGCTGTAATCTAGTCTGCCACAAGCTCCACACTGAGCTGCAAAACAAAAACAATGGTAAAACCAATATTATGGTAAAAATCACAATGCTAGAAGTTTTCATTTGATAACACAAAAATCTCACTGCATAGCTGAGAGCCTGTACTGCTCAAGAGCTGATTCCAGCATTCTGCTCTTCAGTCTTCTCATCTCTGTGAAAACCTCCCATCTGTCCAACACCAGACGCATCCGCTGCTTGTCAGCTGATGATAGAAACAAAGTGGGTGATGACACGTCAGTGAATTATGAAATCTGACAAAAATTAAAAAAATAAATAAATAAAAAAATCCCCAAAACAACATTACGCTTGAATGGTAAAAGTCACACCAAATGACTGAGCCTTTTGCTGTTGCATCTTCTTTTCCCTCTGCAAACACACAAACATTCGCCAGCTGTGGAGAGTCCAGTTGCACAGGTAATACCTGAAATAAAAGCAGCATGAATACATGAACAGACTTTGGTTGTACGACTATAAAAGTCCTTCATAATGTCCTATAATGTACTGTAATGACCTGTAGTGACAGTCTGCTCGCATGTTCAGACTCCACTCCCTCCTGGATGACCACCACTCATCTCTCCATCCTTCAAAGGTTCTTCTTAGTACCACTCTGTTATAATGCGACCTGGAAAACACTGGAATTAGTGAGCAGGTAGGAAAACGAGGGCAACCAGATGGTAAACTTGAAAATGCTTTCAATTTCCAAAATAAATGAAACACGTTACTTTGCTTCATGAGGAAGAACTCGGCCAAAGGTGTTCTGTATCCATATCTTCAGAAACTTTCTTGCAAGGTGCCTGCAGAAGTTAAAAGAATGGAGACTTAATTTTCAGGAAGACAGTAACATGATAACAATGGGTCAAGGAATAGTCTCAGCACCTTATTCTCAGCTCCTTGAGTCTTCCACCTTTGTTCCAGCTGTATCCAACTCTGTAAGCGACCTTTCTGATGTGAACTTTGCGCACTTGTTTTGCTTCACCACGAGATCTGACATAGTTTAAACGGGGTCTTACTGGATCCGAGTTTCCGCCGCTACTTTGCATTTTTCAAGCCGCTATTATACAGAGCACCGAATCGCATCACTTCTCATATACAAGCATTCTCATTTTACACTTTGAAGGCTGTCGTAGCTTACATGACAAAATTACCTTCATTTATCCTCACGTTAAAACTCTTTACAAAGTGCCGCGCGTTTGTTTTTCCTTATCACGTGACCACTTGGTGTCTTCGATACACAGTTGTCAACAGCAACAACCTCCGCTGCCGGTCCACACTAAACTGGTTGTGGTAGTTGTAAGAGTCAAGGTCTGCTTAATAAACTTCTCAATATGGGGTGGTGTTTTTCATACACCTCCCTCTACAACAGTTTAAATTCTGAAATGTTTACTTCACACAGGAAGAACGTACTTAAGGTCCCCTCAGTTTAACGACGATGACACGAAATGTCTGTCGTGGACTGCCCGCGAGGACGGGGTCTTTATTTTCATACGGACCACCAGGAGACCGGCGGTGGAGAATCACAAATCGAGCGAATCCGGAGACAAAATATGGCCGTCTCTAATAATGCCTGTCAAGTGCCTTTTACCGTAGTATAAAAAACTCACTACAAAGCAATTTACATTTTCAATATTTTATATACATACGTATAAACCAATTTATTGTGAAATTAATTTTCATATATTGATTTAGTTTTTAAAATAACTATCGCCAACGCACACCTGCCCATTTTAATTTTTACAAAGGCACGCTGGTCACGGCGTAATCTTTGCCAGGACCTTCTTAAAGCGGTGATCAGAGGAAAATTGCTGCTACGACTTAGAAAACAGAGAAAGAGAAGACTATTATTTGAGATTTCACCGGTTCCGTGTGATTTAATTTGTTGTTTTGGACCCGTCTTATTGTGTTAGGTTACCCCTCTATAGTGTGTGCTCCCTGAAATCACAGCGACAACTCTACCGGCTCACGATTTGGTGCTCGCTGGGTGGGCATTTATCCCCAGTCCCCCAGCTAGTTAGCTAGCTGAAAGTGCTAGGCTAGGCTAGCCAGCTAACTAACGTGATCAGCTCGGCCGTTAGCGACCGGCATTCCCCACAGCATTCAAACTGAGTAAGTCCGTCTTTTGCCAAAATTTGACTTGCAAGTCGGTTGTCTACACAACTTTTGTGCCACGAATTCGCCTTATGGTTAACTGTGTGGGACGCTACCATCGTTTGGCTAACCCTGTATCAATCTCTTGGCTAACTAGTAGCGTTTATTTCCTAAAGCTGAAATGATGGGGAATGTTTTGTATTAAAATGTTTACATGTATTTAACTCGCTGGATCCTTTCATTGCAAAACGGCTTCGTTTACAACTCAAATGCGATAGCCAATTAGTAAATTGACGTAAGCGCTTTGTAATATAATGACCTGTCAGTTCTCAGCTGCTGTCAATTAAATTGCTAATTAGCCAGCAACAACCTGAGACTCTAGGGTTGTTCTTTAACTGCCCGGTGCAGGTAAGCTCCATGAGAGTTCAAGTTTTTCTTCACGGCAACTTTTCTATAATTTTGTTTTCTCGTGCTGCCTAGTTTAAGATGGCAATACATCTGATATATTTTGCAGCAACAGAAGGAAGCCGTGTTTTTTTTTTTTTTTCTCTCAGAACATGCGTCCTTTCATTTGAAGTAATTGGCCTTTAAGACTGTATTTAGTGGCCGTAGTCGAGTATAATTGACTTGTAAATGTTAACTTGTCATCCACAGGTGTAGAGTCATTGGTGGCTGAGACACTGTCTGCTCTGTCTGAAATCCATCATGGAGAAAGATGCCTGTGTAGAGCCTAAGAATGGTGACGCTGCTGTCGACCAGCCTAAGCCGGCAGCCACAGCTCCTTACAGATACACTAAGGTGACAAAATGCCAGCTGTGTCATTGTTTATCAAGTTTAGATGTTGCTGTGAATTAAACTAGACTATCAATTTATTTGCAGGAGGAGCTTTTGGAAATCAAAGAGCTGCCAATCTCCAATGAAAGGCCTGAATGTCTCTCTGAGAAATATGACAGGTATGAATTTGTGTAAAAGTCACACTGGGTAATACTGGAGAGGAGATTATGCTTCTCAAATGAGAAAGCATGGGTGAATTCTAGTAAGGAAAAGTACTAGTATTTCTCTATGCTGTGAAATACTGATTTTTGGCACAGATCAACAGTTCTTCAAATGTATGTTTTGCTGGAACTGAAGTGTATGTGATCAAAAGTTACTTTGATTAAACAAGGTTAAGCAGAGGAGTTTCTACACAAGTATGTTCACGGTCTTGAAACTAAAATTTGCATAAAGTTTGTAATAATCATTGACATGGTTTAACTGTCAAGAAGACTTGCTCCTGCTTTTTGGAAGTCACGTGTACTTTCAGCTTGTCTCTTGCTCGGAGCTCATTTAAATTCCTTGGGGTAATTCTTAAACAACAGTCAAAGATTTGTTCAGATGTCTGCTTGAGAAGCTAAACAAACGCTTGCGCTAGAAGACTTGTATCTTTGTCCCATAGCTGTTAGAGCCAGGAACAGTGGCTATGACTATATGAGAAGTGGGATCATTAAAGGGTGGGGTCAAGCTGTTTTTTGGGGTTTTATTTTTAATCATTAAAAAAAGAGACCTCTTTACCCCTTCAAAGCCTACTAGGAGTTGCCCTCGAAGATCTTTTCTGAACTGAGCAGTTTGTCATTATTTCTTAGATCTGCTTATGTTTGCATCCGTTAGTGTGGTGAGGTGTGAGGGTGGTCTCTGCCTAGGCAGCTACCCTTGCTAAAACCTGGAAACAGTTTTAGTTGTCATCTAATCACATCTTTATTGATGGATACTGAGGTGTCAGAACTCGTCATTAAGTGTAATGTCTTTATGGGAGAGAGTTCATGAATGACTTCAGATTAAATGTGATTTGTCTCAACTGTTGGAAAAATTGTTTATAGTAGACTGTCATCAGAGTTAAACACTGCTAGTGCAACAGTATCAATTAGTTTATTGTTTTGAAGATCTGATTTTCTTGCACCCTCCTTTTGGGTTGCATTCTGTGCTCACAGCATAAAGGTTGAAATGGATGGCCTGACCTGTGAATTGTATTTTTGCCCATGCCTATCTTTACTATACTCATCACAGTGGTTTTGTAATACTCAAATATAAATGTTAAACTTTTAAGATGCAGGAATTGTATCTTTCATTGTTGCTCTTTATTTATTTATTTTCCTAAACAGGATCCCAGTTGAGGCTGTAGTTGTCTGTCTTCATTTGAAATTTGACTTAAACTATGGACTTAAGTCTTATGTGTGGCTTTTTTTGTTTGTTTGTTTTAAATAGTGATGGTGTCTGGGACCCTGAGAAATGGCATGCCTCATTATATCCCACTTCAGAGCGAAGCTCACCTGTGGAAGGTTTTAAGAAGGACTACATGGATGACAGAGTTCCATTAAAACGAAGAATCCCAGGTAAATAGAGATCGACAGACCACGTGACTTTCGCGCGTTGCGTTGTAAGTACGAGTGGCAGCAAAATCAAAACACTGCATCAAGCACTAGCATTTCCAGTAATCATTAATTCTGTGGTTTTAATCCCTAGTTATGTACAAAACGAAGCAGAACAAGCCAGATCCGTACAAAGACAGACTTGACGAAAAGGCAAAAAAGAGACCATACGAGCATACAGAGTGGACTAAAGACGTTAGCGTGGTGCCCAACTTTCATCACGCACATATTTATAATTATGTCTTAAGTGTGAGTGCATACACTCACGAAGTGTTTAATAACTTCAGATTCCTGCAACAAGCCCAGGTCCAGTTTACTTTGGTGTATCTATTTTCTGATTTGGACTATTTCATTTTACAGCTGTCGTTAAAAAAATTTTCTGTATCTCGTTTACAGGCCAACACAATCTATTTGTCTTTTCAGGTTGTAGTATTACACATCATTTTCAGATCCAATAGAAATAAAATAAGTGTTTCATAATTCATTCAATTTATTGTCTTTATCTATAACTGGCACTATTGTTTCATTTTATTATAGAATCTTACAAGAAAGAGGCAAAATTGTATTCCATTGTACTTTATTAGCTGCTTTGGTGAAAAACAAATCAACACAGCAAAAGAGAAAAACATTTCAAAACAACATACTGGAAAACAGTTATTCATCACTTGATTGCTTCAATACAACACTTGGGCACATATATGCGGGACTTTTCGTGGCTTTTTTGATGTCGCTCCCTCTCTCTCAACCGATCAAATCTCGCTGTGGTAGCAGCTTTAAACTCGGTTTAACCCAGTCGGAAACATGACTTGAACAATTTTTCTTCCACGAAGGATTCTGATTAAAAAAAAAACGATCTCTGTACCTGTCGGCTTCCCGTGGCTGTCATGCGACCGGCTATGGCAGTAAATAATACAACAGCTTCTTGCCATTCTTTGTGTCTCTGTTTATGTCTTTGTGACTGTTGTCTTGTAATAGCTCGTGCACGCTAGTACCAATTGCCATTTGTACCTACAATCCTTTGTGGTTTTACCCCCGAAATGACGTCACATTTTCGATCTCTATTACTGATGGTAGATGGTTATCCTTTCATCTTTGCGTTTTGTAATAACAACGTTGTCTAGAAACTTAACAGTACTCTGATCAATGAATGTTTAGGATTTTAAGTTCCAGCCTTGCACAAGATTTCTAAACTGCTGCAGTGGAATTGTTCATGTAGTCTATGTACTCCATAAAACTTTTTTTTTTTTTTTTTTTGGGGTGTGTTTCCCTCTCCCAATCTGTTTTTTTTTTTTTTTTAGATCCCCGTGAGCGGTTAAAGGAAGATGACCTGGATGTAGTACTGAGCCCACAGCGACGTAGCTTTGGAGGTGGATGTCAGGGCAATGCTGCCCCTCATATCCGTCGCCCAATCAGCCCCTTGGAAAACAAAGAAAATGATACTCTACGTATGGGAGGGTCACGCAGAATTGGCAGTGGACGCATAATTGCTGCCCGTGCCTTTGAGAGAGAAGCTCGTGCAGAGAAGGAAAAGGAGCGTGAGAGAGACTTGAAGGATAAAAGATTCAGGGTTGGTGTTTGTTGCTTTCAGTCGATGCAAATGACCTTGCTTTTAGTTCTAATGTGATATTGAATGCTCTTAAATTTTTTGGAACTTTATTTTACACGATATTTTTTTTTTTTAGTTTTTTTTTTTTTTTAAACTGTCTAAAAACAGAATTCTCTAAGACTTGAGCTAAATTTATAAAAGTGTTTCTGTGCAGTTACTCTTTAATTGTCCCATCCCATATTTCTAAATTGATATTGTTTGTCCCGTGTAATCATTTGCAGAGAGATTTTGGTGACAAGCGTGTGTTTAGCGAAAGGAGGAGGAATGACTCGTATGCAGAAGAGGAGCCAGAGTGGTTCTCGGGGGGTCCCACCAGCCAGTCGGAGACAATTGAACTTATTGGATTTGATGACAAAATCCTGGAAGATGATAAACGCAAATCTAAGCGTTCAAGGAAGCGGACAGAATCTTTGAAAGAAGGCATGTCAAGACATTGTTAGAAATACTGCCAACATTTTTAGGGACTATTGCATTTCTAGTAGTATTTGGAAAGTCAGTTCAGTAAGACTTTTCATGTTAAAATTGTGACTTGTATTTAATTTTATTGTCGCACATCTTGTATGCAGTAGTGGAATGTAATGGCGGACAGCCTGAGGAGCAAGATGTGGGTTTGCAGTCGACAGCTGATCAGGAAGTTCCCCACACTGATGTTCTGCCAGAGCCTTCAGCTGGTGACTTCGACTTCAATGAATTCTTCAATCTAGAGAAGACCATGCCAGGACTGGCCTCTGTAAGTACTGGGGTGCACTATGGTTTTGTTTTGCTTAGTGGTGTGAAGCTCACAGATGGGGTGTCATTAGTAACTTCTAAAATATCAGTGTGATTTTAATTTTTCCAGATAAGCTTAACAGTAGAGGTTTTCATGTTTGCTCACCCCTGAACCAGACATAACTGTCAACTTAAAAACAAATGATATAATTAAGACTCTTACAAGGCTGATATTTGTGGCTTTTTAAAAAAAAATAAAAAAATCTGAATTTCACAAATTGTGCATTTAGTCATATAAAACTAAGTATTGATACTTTGTATCAGTGCAAGATTACCTCTGCTGCACTAGCTTGACCTCACTGAATTTGGTCTTTAGTTGGTGAGTCATGTCACTGAATGGTGCACTATCAGTATTCCGTTCTCTGGGCTTTTGCATGGGGTTAATGAGATATTTAAAAGGCATCAACAATCCAAATTTATGCCCATCATTGTAGCTTGGATGCAGTTTCTAGTTTGAACTAGAAAAGCCCAACTGCAAACTACTTTTAGCATTTTTAGATTCAATACTTTCTGGTAAATGAGAACAAGGTCAAAAAGCAGTGCATTCAGTGACACTGCCCTCAGTCTTCTAGCACCTTTTTAGTGCTAAATCGATGGAAAAGCGCTACAAACGTAAGTGACACATTTGTTCTTGCACCCTTCAGTATGCAGATTTTTGTATCCTAGTCTGTCTCACAGGCCCCTATTTCTGTCTTACAGATGATAGAGGATGTTTTGGGAGAGGGCCCTGTGTCAGCTAGCCGCTTCAGCCAGTGGTTCTCTAGTAACCAGAGTCCATGCAGCCGGTCCAGCAGCTTGAGGTCAACTCCTCATGAAGAGCTGGAGAAACTTGCTGGTAAGTGATTTGATTTCTTGACCACTGAGTCAAATCTATTTTCTGTAAAAGCAGTTGTAGGGCACACACTTGTCACCTCTGTGATAAGACAAGTCTTTACATGACATCTGACGTTAACACAGTAAAACAAGGGTATGAAGGTATGCAAGGAGAAGGTGCTAACAGGTGGGGATGTGAAACCTCTGTGTTAAACAAATGACTCGCTGGAGCGTTCACTAGTTGCACTCTGTATGACTCTGTATGACAGGAAGCACGAACGGTGGTTGGAAACTACTAACGTGGCTACGTGCTGGAAAAAGCTGAGCTTAAAGCAGCTGATTTAAAAACCCATTACCGATGTTACAACAGCCTGGGTTTAAAAAAACTAATAAAAATAATAATAATAATAATAAAAATAATAATATCAATTTTGTGTGATACTATTTAGATTCCTGAAGTGCTAAAAGGCTGTTAAGTTAATGTTAAGTCATGATTAAAATTTATAGGAAGAAACATGACCTAAGCTGTTTTTGTGCTTACGTTTCACTTATGCTGTGTCTTTTGTATATTTTGCTTTGTCACTAGATATATCTACTCTTATTAATCCTAAACTGGGGAAATTGACTAGTTACAGTAGCACAAGGGCGAAAGAAAAGCTGAATTGTTTATATTAGAAAATTATTAAAAAGAAAAATGAAGAATAACAAAAGATAAAAAGCAGAAGTTGAATAACTATAAAAGAGTAATGTGTATGTACAAATGGTATTATATAAAACTAAAAGACCAGTTTTTATATATTCAAAGTGCAGCAGGAATGATAAAATGTTTTTTTTGTTTTTTAAGCATGTGTTTATTCTTGTGCATATTGCACAGTCTGTCAAAATGAAGGACCTACGATAGCACTTGGATAAGGATAGAAAATGCCCTTCATTTTGTTTGTACTAATAAATGCTGCTGTCTGCAAGCTGCAGGCATTGATTAAACATTGAGTATTCTTCTCCCAGTATCAGATATGAAAGATTTCCTTGAAATATCATTTTGAGGCTGTATTGCCCGCCTCAAGCAGTTGTTATTTAATCATCAGGATAGCTTGCACGATTTAAAGAAATCTTGGAAATGTACCCTTGACATTTGCACACCACTTTTGGGATGTATTATCAAAATCCTGACCTGCTGCTATTGCATCATATGTGATGCTATTTGAGTACAAACAAAGATTACGCTCCCGAAATGATCTGGATTGCTGTTAAATATCCTAAATCTTATTCCCCTTCTGATTCTCTGAAGGGCTCGAGCCACGTTGCACGTCCCCCAGCCGAGGCAATGCCTCATATTTTGCACCTATTCAGTCTTCTGAATGCAAGGAGAAGGTGGACATCCTGGAGCTGCTGCATAAGGCCAAAGTAGACCTGAAACCTCTGCTTTCTACGCTCTCTGCCAATAAGGCTCGGCTTCGGGACAGCAGTGAGTGTCTGTTTACTAAACCATTTCCACAGCTGAGCTCTACTCAGTGTCATGTGGATTAAAAGTCTACCTTTTCTGTTCCTAACCACACACATCCTATTACCAACTTTTTTTTTTTTCTATTCATGGAGTGACAGAGTCACAGTTCAGCAGGCTCATGCATTTGTCTTTGAGTAGGTATGGCAAAAGAATGCCAAAAACAAGCAAGTGCTGAATGCCATGGTGCACACGTCGATGATCCTTGACAATAGCTAGATGAACTCGGGAGATTTCAGCAGTTAGCTATCATGTTTTTCAAAAATGGGTATATGTAGAGAGAAGCTGAATTTCAGGCTTTTGAGTTTTAACATTCAGCTGCACCTCTGTCTGCAGTAACACACTGAAAGCTGTTGCAGGATACTGTGGAGTTTAATTTATAATTTAACACAATTTATAATTTAATAAATCCATTCAATGAAATGGTAATTTGCTTTTTAACACTGAGCTCTGATACATGAAGGTTGAATTTTGTTGTATAATCTGTTCCCAGCTAATTCTGGAGTTGTACTCTCATTGGAGGAGGTGGAGGGAGAAATGAAGGGAATGAGGCTAGACTCGGAACCACAGAGGCGAAAGGTGCCACCTGCCGAGAGAGGAAATGGAACGCCCTTCATGGCTGAACATTTAGAAGAGGCTTTAACTGGCGGGTTGAGTGCCCGTCCGCGCTCACGTGACACAGACATGTCAGCCTTTAATAAACTGGTCAGCAGCATGAAGGCAAGTGGAACTCTGCCACCTCACCCCAAAACCAACACAAACACTGTAAGTATTTCTACATATTTATAATTTTCTTTGCTCCAAGTCGACACTTGATATGTGTCAACTTGGAGCATTGTGCATGTTGCAGTAAAACAGGTGAACTCGGGGCCCTGTTCAATGCATCCTGCAAGCTTAAGAACCCCCCCCCCCCTTTTTTGTTTTTAATTTTTTTTTAAATTGGGATAGAAAATGATGGGCATAAATTTGCTTAACTGTTGAGGTTGTAGCTTGTATACCTTTTTTTGCAGTGCAATGTCGTCTGTAAACTGTCCTTTGTGCAAGTCAGTGAAGAAATGGAAAGTACTAGCTTCATGAATTGGGCAAAAGAATTGTCAGAATAATATAACGGAACATGAATCTAACAGCGTTACTCACTTGCAGAATGGACGCTTTGACTTGGAATTGCATGCACACGTCTATCTCGTTCAGTTGACTTTTTCCTCCATGGCGGTGACTTGACTAAGGCCAATTTGTTTGCAGTTCAGAATGTAGAGTAGCAGGCTGATTACTTTGTTCTACTTTGATTTACCCCAATTTTCCTCCCTCCTGTACAAAGCAGCAAACTGTAGATCAAGCTGTAGTGACACTGCCTGATGCCAAAGTACCTGCACAGCCACAAAAAAATATATTCCAGGTGGGTATGGTTGCTGTCCTGAGGATAATGAAGTGTTCCTACAATCAGTCAGGGCTAGCTGTTGACTATTCACATTAAATCTACAAAATCATAAAGTAAATGAGAAGTTATTGGAAAATGTTTTCTCTCTAAAGGAGCTCTTGGGAGTTCGTAGTGGCTCCCCAACGCAGTTTGGCAATCTGCTGAGCAGCGCCGAGGCCCCAGTGGCTTCTGCACCTCTACGTGGCCTGCTACACAAGGGCCCTTCACCCCCTCTCTTTCCACAGAGGGCACCCTCACCTGAATACTTCAATAGTCGGTTGCAACCTCCTGCAGGTAAGCTTACTGAGGAGTGCCATGGAACTAGGAAGAATGATGGCATGCATTTCTTTAAATTGGATTAGCCCATAAATTGGTCAATAAACAGTTCTTCATCCTGTCCTACCTCAAGGATTTCCTGTTGGTCCTCAGCCCATGCTACCAGAACAGTTTGCTGATATACACAGGTCAATCAGTCCTGGATCTGCTGCACAGCAACAGGTTACTGAGATGAGATTTCATGCGGTTTGTTTGGTTCATATGTAAATAGTTAAATATGCTTTCAGTAAACTACTATTTAAGTATTATAATGTATATGTTGTGATACATGTTGCTTGTAACAGTCATATTGATAGTAGTATCATCATGGAATAAAAATTACATTTATACATACGTAGGCCTTTGAGCTAAAACTTTGACTTTTGATGAGTTGGGTTGGGTCTACCTTGTCTTTCCAGATGAGGGCGCTCTCTATTCCTATTAACCAAGCAGACTTGGAAGCACTGGCATTCCAGCAGGATCTTGCTCTCCATGCCCACCACCAATTCCAATCTGGTTACAAACAACCACAAGACAAGTCTTTCCGAAATAGGTTTGTTTTTGCTTTAATCGTGTTTAAATACCACCTAGTATAGAGATTTTAATTAGTTATGATATCAATTTCAGCAAATTGAGTGACATGCACTTTAATGTCTTATTGACTGCTTATACAAAACAAATATTTCCTTTATAAACAAAGCTGAAGAATATATTGCCACATATTAAGCCAGTATAATGTATGTGACCAAGGATGAAAAATAATGTTGGTTGGAATTTGTATGGCTGAGTGTTTGTTTTTTGTTTTTTTGTTTGTTTTTTTTGTTTGTTTTTTTGTCCAGACCGCAGCGTGTTAATCGTTCCCCTGGACCAGGCTCTCAGCCTGCTGGAAGAAACTCTCCAGGAAGTACTGTCACCAGTATGGTAAGCATAAACGTAACTCTGCAAACTTTTTTCTTCCCAGTGTTGTTTTGACTTATGTCTAATTCATGCACCTGTTGTTATTGCTAGTATTAACTTATTTTCTTTCTTCCTCCCCTGCTTATGTCAGTTGTCCCCCTCATTTACACCCACATCTGTGATCCGCAAAATGTATGCAACAAAAGAGAAGAGCAAAGATGAACCTTCAAATCGCTCAGAGACCAAGGACGACTCGGCAGCACATTCTCACGATGGTGCAGTATTAATTTACCGTATCTTCTGGACTAGAAGGCACACTTAAAATCCTTCAATTTTCTCAAAAATCGACATATAATCCAGTGCACCTTTTTTATGAATGCTGGTTGTGCTTACTTACCTTGAACCAATTTTATGCGGTACACGGCGCACAAAAATCTGTCAAATGTTTTAGTACAACTTTGGTAAGCTACGAAGCCACACCGCTTGATGGATTGTCGGAGCATTACAGCCACCATAGTCAGGAGCCTCACGGAGTAATCTGGGTCCAAAACTCAGTCCTCTTTAGGTCCAAAACACTGCGGCATCACAGAGAGTTAAAAACTGTTCTTTCACCTTTTATAAAATGATCAGTGTTGCTGCTTTATCAGGTGTAACAATTAAGTTTAACATCCAGGCATCCATGAAAACAGAATTTTTATTAAATTTAATAGAGTTAGAAGTTAGCAGGAAGTTAGCTCGCTAGTTTCCACCTAAACATGATATACCATGTTCTGACTGAGGGAAGACTGAAATGAAGAGAGAAAACTAAACAGCAGTAGGGTTACTGAAGTTGGGCTAGCTGATATATAATGATGTGCTACGTGATCGCTAGCGACATAGCTATGTTAGCATAACATAAACACAGTGAAGCTGGAGGATGAATGCTAACTTTTTTCCACTCAATAAAAGTTAACATGAGGGTTCCTGATGGTTGGGGACAAATGCAATTGCATGGCAGGATGCTGTAAATTTCTGTCAGGAGAACAACTGAGATAATCCATCCACAATACGAGGTCAGTCATTAATATACTGCAACAACATGGGAATAGAGCAGCTGCGAGAGAATTCAATATTAATGAATCAATGGTACGGAAGTGGAGGAAGCAAGAAGAATGAGTTGAGTAAAATTTGACTTGCATGACTGTTTTGTTTCGCTTAATGCGCCTTATAATCCGGTGCGCCTTATGGTCGGAAAAATATGGTACCCACAACTAGTTTGATATTTAACTTTCACTTTCATTCCTGTGAGTGAACACATACCCTGTAACACTGAGATCTCTGTTGTATGATTACAGGCAGCAGCTCCCCAAATCTATACCTGGAAGCAGTGGATGGTAATGTAGCTCAGTCAGGGGGAGTAAAGACCAGCTCACAGACGTTGTCTAGCAAAGAACAAGAGCGCCTCAGGCCTGGCTCTACTGGACACCATACACCCGCCATGGTACCTCCAGGACCATCCTCATCTTTCCCTCGTCCTGTCTACCCAGTACCGCTGCTATCCCACGTACCTATGGTGCGCCCTCCTCCCCAGCTCCACCCTGTGGTGCAACGTATGCTGGCGCAGGGTATCCAGCCCCAGCAGTTAGGACCTGCTCTTGTGCAAGCAGGTTGCTGGCTTTTTCTTTCTTTCTTTTTTCTTTTTTCAAATCCTTTTGCTTTATAAAAACACTAAAAACTGTATTAAAGTCTTTTTGTAACTAACTGAACATTAAACCTAATTGTTTCTGATCTTTAATTGTACTCTCAAGGTATATTTCCGCCACATGACCTTGCACAACTTCAAGGCTTGCCTCCTGCCCTGCTTGGACAACCACTGTACCCACTAAGTGCAACTGGGCATCCACTTCTACCTCCCAGAGCCAGTACTCAAATGCAGTTAGCAGCAATGCAACAGCAACTTCAACAACAGCAACGACCAAGTGAGTAGAGGAAAATTTCAAATATTCAAATTCAGTGGGACTGTGTGGCTATGGCAGAATTATCCTCACAAATGTTATTAAAATGTGGTGTATTTAATTATATTGTTTGAAGACTTGTCAGTTGAATACTTTTGTCTTGTCTTGCAGTACATCCCAGTGTCCCTGGCACTCAGTCACACAGCCAAGGCCCCCACCGGACGAATGGCTCCCAGCGACACGGCAGCAGCCCCCCTCTAGGCCTCGCCAAGTGGTTTGGATCAGATGTACTAGAGCAGCCACTCCCCTCTATGCCAGCCAAGGTCATAAGTGTAGATGAATTAGAGTTCCGGCCATAAGAAAATAAACACTGTGCTGGAATTTTTTTTTTTCTTTTTTTTTTTTACCCCCCCCTCTTTGTCCATCTCCACTTCTTGTTTACTGTGAAAATGTGAACTTTAATTTGAAAGACAGTGCACAGAACAGGACGATGTAACTAAGCCATGCTTTAACTTCAGTATTGAAGTTACTGCTTTTGAAGAGGCAAGTGATGGAGATCCGTTTTGCCAGCTGAGTGAATATATATTTTTTTGTACGAGACTGCACCGTAAATAATGTATAGGCCCAATTGTACAGACCATGGGAAAAAATCTTATTCTCAGTGTATATAGATAAGGTGTTTTTTGTTTTGTTACCCCCCCCCCCCTCTTTTCTTAGTAAAGGGGAGCTGTACCAATCTTGCAGTTCGACTGAAAACTGCGACAAAGTCAGCAAAAGCTAGTAGCATTCCTTTGTCGCGTCGCAGCCACCCAATCTCGCATCACCTGAATCGTACTGAGAGGGTCACACGGTGAAAAATGTTGGCATAATTTTAGCGCATACATCTTCCCTTTCATGGCATAGATAGTGGCCCTTTCCTATAGAAGTGGAGCATTAAAGATGCCTCTGAGGGATGCAGCAAGCTGTTTGTGCCTTTGTGTTTTTTTTTGTTTTTTTTGAACTGTATCCTCTCCAATCCTACTGGTCACTAATGGGGGCAACACTGCTCGCAGTTATTATTTTTTTCTTGAGGGTGGTTGGGATTCAGTTTGTGTGCTATTAAGTTATAAAAAGCACAAATAGAATTAATAAATAAAATCTTGATTAAACATTTTTTCTATTTCCTCTTTAATGCAATTACATTTTTACGTGGTTGAATGCTTACACCTGCCACTAAGAGTTCAGTTGTAAAAGTTTCCACACTAACAAGACACATGGTTGCAGTAACTTGTGAAACAGAAAATAATTGCTTTATTTTGAGTGTAATTCAGAAGCAGTACTTCACACTGGTCTGAGATGTTTGTTTTTGTTCACCTTAACTTGGTTAAGGGTTACGAACTCGTAATTCAAACACAATCTCAGTACAAACTGTTAGTTTAGAAATTACTAAAATGGTCAAAGTTGAAACTTTTTAAAGGTAAACTTTAGATTGTATTTACAAGATCTCCTTAAATGTTCAGTGTAAATCTGATCTTTAATTATGAGAAACTAATGAGGTTGCTTTTTAAATTTATTTTATCCTGAGTACTTGTGAAATATTTAAGGTGGTGGTGTGTGGCTTGATCGTTGCACTCAATCTTTGTGGGTATATACACTTAAACATTTTATTAGGTACATTTATTCAGCTGCTGTCTGATTAGATACTGGTTTCAATCACATGGCAACACCCTAATGTGTTTGGATATGTAGATGTAATCAAGAAGATCACCTGAAGTTTAAATGGAGCATCAGATTGGGGTTGAACTTTGAACATGTCATGCTAAATGGGCTGCACTGAACACTTCAGAAACTGCTGATCTACTTGGGTCTTCTTACACAAGTATTCTTCCTGATGATGTCCATCCCTTTATAGACCACTGTGTACCAGTGCTCTGATGGCCGCTTCCAGCAGGATGATATACACAAAGCTCATTCTCAAACTTTACACCAGAATCACTGCCATGTTACTCTAATGGACTCCAGTCACCAGCTCCAACATCATGGATGTCCATCTGCAGCAACTACGTGGTGCATGATGACCCAAAATCTTTGTTTCCTGCACCTTGTTGAGTCTGTTATGAAGAATTATGGCTATTCTGCAAGTAAAAGGGGTCCAATCTGGTTCTAGCAAAGTGTAACTATTGAAGTCGCCCAGTGAGTTGTGGTAAATAGAATTGTCATTTCAGAGGGGAATGGCATGAAATCAATTCTAAAATGTCAAATTCCTTCATGGTAGAGGTAAGAGGTTCAAGATCTTCCTTTGTGTCATCAGTTTTATCAGAGCTTTGGCTCTAACTCCAAAATCAAATGCAGATTGGGTTCTGCTTCCATAAACAAGCTGGGAAAACCTAAACATATGAAGCCTGCAGTGTTCGGTGTCAGCAGATGAGTGGACAACCTCAGTAATTTTGTGATTTTCCACTTGAGGAATAATAATAACTGAAGCCCCCCCCCTTGTAAAACTGGTAAGTGGAGATGTATATTTAATGAGAACAGTTGTATTGCCTTGTGCAGCTCGACCCTTACCTGAAGTGACTGGTGCAGCATTGTGCTCTGCATGTGTTTTGAATAGGCTCACAGACAGCGCTCATAAAGAGTGACGGAAGGAGGGAGGGGGGGTTGTGGTTGGCTGGTTGGGGGAGGGGTTTTTACAGACAGCAGGCAGGAAGAGACCTGCGTGCAAACATAAGGCATGAAGAAATGAAAGACCCCTGCAGTGCCGGAGTACTGCTGCTCTAAGAGAGCGCCGATACCACCAGAGAAAAATAAAAAAATACACATTCACTGTCAAAGCACTGATATCGATATATATTTTTTATTATTACAAAACGAGCGACCCCCACCCTGAAGAAAGCAGGGTCAAAGTTCACAGGAAGCTGGGGGGCTGCCATTTTTCCCTGCTGCTGCTACTGCTAGCCTTTAACGTTAGATGCTAAAACGACGGGAGGGGCGGCTGGTTTTGGATTTTGTAGCTAGCTGCTTTCGGTTGATCGAAATCCTCACGCATAATCTGCCATTTCTCCGACCTTTGTCGCCAACAACCATTGTTATTGGATGAATTCGGCATGGAGAAAGTAGCAGAGCCGTCTTGGACTTCTTCGTACACCTACCAGGTGAGCAAGCACAGTGCGGAGATGCTACACAACCTCAACATTCAGAGGAAAGATGGAGGCAGGTTCTGCGATGTGATCCTGCGCGTCGGCGAGGAAAGCTTTCCTGCCCATAAAGCAGTGTTAGCCGCCTGCAGCGAGTACTTCGAGTCGGTCTTCAGCCGTCAGACTGAGGGCGACGGCGACGCCAAGGAGCTGGAGATGCATACGATCAGCCCGAAAGTTTTTAAAGACATCCTGGACTTCGCGTACACGTCTAGGATCGTGGTCCGACTGGAGTGTTTCCCGGAGTTGATGACAGCTGCCAAGTTTCTTTTGATGCGCTCGGTTATTGAGATATGTCAGGAGGTTATCAAACAGTCCAACGTACAAATCCTCGTCCCGACCTCTCGGGGAGGAGATGCCAGTCTGTTCCAGGCCACGGGGGCCACGGAGCTCGGTTTCCCGGTGGCTCACCAGGGTCTAGTAAACGGAACGGGAATGCTGGTGAACGGTCAGAGCTTTGCTAACAGCATGCAGATGCATGTGGACGGAGGTGAAGACGCCGCCGCCGCGATTCTGGAGGACGGCGGCGAGTCGTCGGTGCCGATGTTGGAGCCCGTCGATGGACTGCCAGTCTCCCCATCCGCGGAAATAACGGGGAACGCGTTTCCTCACGACGCTGGCTCCCCGGGGTCGAAACGGTGCAGGGGGAGACCAAAGAAAGCTGGCGGAGCCGTGGAGGCTGTTCACTTTAACAACAGCCCCCAGAAAGACAACGGACTGTTTCCCTGTGGGACCTGTGGCAAAGCTTTCACCGAGGCTTCCCGCTTGAAGAACCACGAAGCGCAGCACGGAGCCTCCAGCGGGGCCGTAAACAACCTCAGCGACAGCCTGTCAGCCCCGGCCGGGATTTCTCTTCTAGCTCAGCCCGGGCTGCTGGAAAACGGCGTGCAGTTACACGGAGGCCTCGCCTTGGACAACGGCCGCAAGAGAGAGAGGACCAGGCGGCACGTCGGCTGTGACATTTGCGGGAAAGTTTTCCGCGACGTGTACCACCTGAACCGACACAAGCTCTCCCACTCCGGGGAGAAGCCATACGCCTGCCATGTGTGCGGGCTCCGGTTCAAACGCAAGGACAGGATGTCGTACCATGTGCGCTCCCACGACGGCTCAGTTGGCAAACCCTATGTGTGCCAAAGCTGCGGTAAAGGGTTTTCAAGGTGAGTTGAATGAGATGTATAAATAATGATGATGATAATGATAATAATAATAATAATAATTGGTCAGAATCTGTTGGGAGTTGTAAAAAACAAAACAAAAACCACACACAGTGCTGTTACTGGGTCTTAATGCCCTAAATTTCCAGATCATCCCAGACAGAAGTGTGCTTTGTTGTTCCTTAATTTAATTAAAGGTACATGTGTGAATCAGCACATGTAATTTAGTCCATTATGTGACGATATCAAGTGAGTGCTTCTATATTTAACAGTCAAAGCAGCTTTAGAGCTGCACAGACGCCACAATCATTCCAACAGCTCGGATAAAGGATCTTGTCCATGGTTTCTAACTACTGCCGTGCAGCCATGCATGCACCTTTCATATAACATTTTCACTACTTTACCTCCCACTATGAGTCCTGCCACAGCTGTCAAATTCAGGATAACCAGTGTAAGTAATCGTTAAAGTATCACCACTATGTTTTGTTTTCAGATACACAAACCAGTTGAAGGTTGGGTTTTAGCTCACTGCCTCCACCTACTGCTTTGGAGGTTAATGTTTCTGACATGATGAAGAAAGCAGCAGGTTTTTTTTTCTCCACAAATTTTCCAGAAATCTTGTGTGTCTCAGCACAGGTATGACTGAAGAGTTCTTACTGGCCGCCTTTGTGAAGACATACTTTTATGTTTTCTCTTAAGCTACTTTGGCTTCAGGATGGTGAGCATACAGGGTCACCAGTCTGGCTTCCTAGAGCCCTTCAATAGAACAGTGACACTGTTAATGTTATTAGTAAACCCTCTGTTGAGGAAAAGGCTACTTTACCTTCAGCCTTGATTTGATTATTTTGTTTTTAAAACAAAGGAGCCTCTTAAGGACTCCTTTATTATATTAATGTCATACAGCTCACCTGTACCTTGCTTACAGCTTGCACACTGTGGGAGGACAGCTCTCTGAGACCTGAATGAATGAATGTAATTAATTTGAGTAGCTTCCTTCTCATGATTGATTCTCATGCAAGTGAGAAAGTAATATAATACTAATATACAGAGTTCCACACAGGTTAACAGGGAGTTCTGATATCAGGCATATCAGTTCATGATGCACAGACTTTAATTTGCACTGTTTTCTTTCAGACCAGACCACCTGAATGGACATATCAAACAAGTACACACAACAGAGAGACCCCACAAGTGCCAGGTAGGATCAATATGTCTGTCTTACTTAGTGAATAGCCACATCTAATGAATTTCTTTTTTTTCTACTGTGAGAGGCATTAGCTGAGTGATTTCTGTCTTTCAGATTTGTAATGCCTCTTTTGCCACAAGAGATCGTCTCCGCTCTCACCTTGCATGCCACGAGGACAAAATCCCCTGCAAAGTTTGCGGCAAGTTCCTGCGAGCTGCCTACATGACAGACCATCTCAAGAAACACAGTGAAGGAACTCATAACTACTGTGGCATTTGCAACAAAGGTAATTCCTTCAAAAAACAAAACAGCATTGTACTCAGTTTCGAAATCTGAAACCTCTCTACCCCCTATCTTGATCAATATCCAGAGGGTGCTGACATCCTGGATGTTCACAATATACAGACTGATGTTATTTGATATTATTTGGAAATTTGGTAAATGTGCTTTTAGGAAAAAATAAGACAGGAGTCTAGAGTTATGGTTGGCGTACTGCCTTGTGATCTTGTGATATTTTAAAGTAAGATTTTGATTATATAAGATAGAGTTTAGTTGGGTTTTTTTTAGTTTTTTTTAGTTGGTTGCTCTTGTAGCTTGTGGGTTGAAATTGAATAACATAATCTGGCAGTGAATCTGTTTGTGAAGATTAACTTCACTACATGGATGTAAAATTACATCTCAAATTTTTCTCTGTTGATTATCCATAATATCTGCTGTGATCTTCATCTGAATCACAGTCATAGACAGATCAGTCTGATTTACAAACAAGCCTGACCAATTTATTGGTGGTCCAATATTATCAGCCAGTATCAGCATTAATAAAGGTGAATAAATGGAACTAAGAAGACAAGTGGGGAAAAACATCCATCAGTTGTTCCTCCATTACTCTGAATGTTCCCTGATAACAACAGCAGCAACTATAACTGTTGGGCAAAATCCGTTTGTCTAAAAAAAGAAGGAATATCAGCCAGCATATTGGAATATCAGATTTTTAAATCGCCAAATATCTCTGTCTGTCCTAAAAATCCTATATTGGCGAGGCTTCAGTAATCACTCACAGCCCAGAGGTGTGTACTGTAATTCGAGTTAAGTAAGCGAGTTTTTCTTATCATTAGCTAGACTGAAAAACCTAAAACCTGATCTCAGACTTTTGGGGAGGGGGAGAGGGGGGGGGGGGTGTTCAGACCAGTGCTGATCAACTTTCTGCTCCAGGCTGAGTGCTCGTATAAGAGGGTGTTTGATGCGTTATTTCATATCAGTCGAAGACACTGTCAGATAAATGGGTGATAAAGAATATAAAAAAGTTTGGAAGTCCACTCTGCTGCAAATGAGGGAATTTGGCAATGCTGCCAAAAAATGTGTGATCTGTTTGATCTTATTTAAGCGGTCCGTGCGCTCTCAGCGATGCAGTTCATTTCTAATGCGACAGCAGCGCAGAACTGGTGTGAAACTAAACTCGACACACTTAAATATTAAAGACTGTGGTAAATGGTAAATGGCCTGTATTTATATAGCGCTTTACTAGTCCCTAAGGACCCCAAAGTGCTTTACATATCCAGTCATTCACCCATTCTCACACACATTCACACACTGGTGATGGCAAGCTACATTGTAGCCACAGCCACCCTGGGGCGCACTGACAGAGGCGAGGCTGCCGGACACTGGCGCCACCGGGCCCTCTGACCACCACCAGTAGGCAACGGGTGAAGTGTCTTGCCCAAGGACACAACGACCGAGACTGTCCAAGCTGGGGCTCGAACCAGCAACCTTCCGATTTCAAGGCGAGCTCCCAACTTTTGAGCCACGATCGCCCCACAGCCACGATCGCCACGATCGCCCCACTACTCTGTGCATTCATGCCTCATACTTTTTCACAGCCTGATGTGAGATGTGGCCAGATCAAAACAAAGTGGATTTTATCATTCGATTATTCCTGGTGATTAAGAGCCTGTGACTAAATTAGTGAACTGGTCAGTCTGTTTTATTAGCTGCGGTTCCAGTATGGTAAAACTGACTTGGCAGCTGGTTGGGGACCAAACATAAAAGGCATGTTTTCACATTTTCGACATCTCCAACTGAATGCATGCAAAGTCCTGCAATAATGGTGACGCATACAGTTTGGGATGCTGTAACTTCACGGCTTCCTTTAGTGTTATTAGTCATGTGCAGCTCAACATGTTGCATGTATGAAACACAGTTCTTCAGCAGATGGTGTGCGTGTGTCACACTTGGAGCACATTTGTTTAAATAAAAGAAATGACAAAATAATTACTCTTGCAGTCGATTTTAAATTAAAACTCTGAACATAACCTTCTCCTGATCAGGTGTTCAGCAAAAGTTGCTATAATGATCTACCAAAGTCACGACTGTCTTAATAATCATTTCAGGTATCCTGGAAATTGCTGAGGGTTCAGATTTTAGTTTTTTGCAGTTGCATGTCTGAACATTGAATTTCATATGGTGCTTACAGTCTCAGTCATACATGTTGAAGGTTTCTTCATGTGTCTGGTTTTTGCATCTTTAGGCCTTTACAGAGAGTGGGACTCAGTAGAGTCTCTAACAGGCCCGTAGTGATCATGCAGGTTGGACTCCTCTGGCTGACCTGATTATTTACTGTTCTGACGTGTGTCTTCAGTACTGTTGAAAATTTATTGGAGAAATCTAATTATATTTAGACTGATTTCAGTGTGTTTTTAAAGGAGTCATTCCATCTGTAATAACTGTGATCCATGGGAAAAGCCCTTTCTCCTCCCAGGGGCTTAGTTTTACTGTAGTATTATTATGTTGTCTTTATTTTTACAAGTCCAGACAATACAAAAAAACAGTTTGAAGCTCTGTTGTTTGACATTGTGGAGCAGTACTATTCTCAGTTCACCACACATCCAGAAATGAATCATGGAGTGGAAGCAAACTCGAACAGCACACCTTTGTTTCAGGACACCTCTCTCACAGGCGGGGATGTCAGTGTGTCAAGCAACTTCCTTCTTCTTTGTTCCTTTGGTCCCAGGTTTCTCCACCGCATCCTACCTTAAGGTGCATATAAAGACACACCATGGTTCTCCACTGCCCCCCTCTGCCACAATGCACACCTTCCCTGAGCCAAGGGGGGAACTGCAGATGCACAACGGCAACCCTTACCACATGGGACGCCAGTGCTCAGTGGAAGGCAAGCAGCCGCCCGCCCCATCCCAAACTTTCATGTTTCTGGCTTTCATTTGTTCTGCGGCCGTTTATTTATTTATTTTCTTTGGGGGGGGGGGGAGAAACATGCTGCTGCATCTCTGTATATGTTAACACACGCATACATCAGCTCCTGCTTCCAAGCTTTTCGCTGAAACATTTACTATTGCACCTTCATTTGTCAAGTATTGCACGTCTCTGTGACGACAGTTGCTGTAATTATTCTGTGGCACCAATTTCTTTTTTTTTTTCTTTTTTTAAATGATATCCAGGTTAATTAGGCATGCGGTCAGTTTCAGTGTTACATAAAAAGCTGGAAATGCCAGTGAGCTCTGGCCAGCTTCGTGACTCATGCCAAAGGTCGGAGTGGTAGGGCTGCGGGAAACTATTGTCACACCTTAGAGTGTTAAATCTGTTTGGTAGTTGGAGAACTAATTTATCTTTTAACATCCTGGACTCATCTCAAACTTTAGGCTTTATTTCTAATGTGATGTGTACGTACAACTATTCTTTTAAACCCTGTTTTGTTTTGAAAACTGCCTACATATTCCTGTTGCCACTTGGAATAACTGAAGATCTATCCTTTTTTTTTTTTTTTTTTGTAATTCTTAAGCTGACCTTTTTTTTTTTTTTTTTTACTCTCAACCATGTTAGCAGGTCGCATACTAATTCATATTTCTTTTATTTGTACACGTGTGTCTGTCCAGCATGGCCATGGCCGTATGGTTAACAGTGTCTGTATCTGCTTGGCTGGTCCATCAACTGTTGTTGGGCTATGCACAGTGTTGCATGATCGTCCTAACGTGTGCTCCATTTGCCCTGGATTCATTGAAATTTTCGTAGTTGTGCCATTTCTGTTGGAGAAACTGTGAGCCGAACCCACAAGTGGTTAAATGTAATATCAAAGAAAATGTTGTCTTCTGTTGATTTACAATTTAATGACTTGGGCTTTTAAAATAATGGATTACATTAACAACTACACATAATATGTCAGTGGAAACATCAATAGGGTTCTAAAATTCACACCTTTTACCTGTCACAGGTGCAAATTAAGCATGAGAATCCCAAGAACCACTGCAGGATGCTTTGAAATTATATGTGGCATTTGTAAAATTAAGTGCAGCAGTCACAATTATAATAGCAACTTCAAACCATCTTTCAGAAAATGCATACCAAAGAGCTATTAGAAAGCACTATTACTACACTATATATTAAGCTCTGATACTAAAAAGGGAAAATGATGTTCTTACTTCCAGAATTTAATTTTTTTCCAGCAATATATGTCACAAACTTGCAGCACTATATGTACTATATTTCATTAAAATAAGCTTTCTATATATATATATATATATATATATATATATATATATATATATATATATATATATATATATATATATATATATATATATATATATATATATATATATATATATATATATATATATATATATATATATATATATATATATATATATATGAAAAGTTGTCCACCGTTATTGATTATATATCTGTGATTGGACAATATTAACTGATAATACTGGTCAGGATCTAGTTTGGGAGATAGCTGGTCTTCTTTCTTTCTTTCTTTTTAAACGTCTAAACCTTATAAAGGAAAGTGAGCTTCTGTCGAAATGACACAAAAAAAAGCATGTTTATACCAGATAAGTTAAACTTGTTTTACCTCATGGGCCTCATACAGCCAATTTGATCTTTAAGTGTACTGGACCAGCAAAACTCTCCTTTCTGTCGGTGTAAAGACATTTAAACATTTAAGCAATTAGATATTAACATGTAATATGGAGAAGTGCAGTTTTGACTGTAGGTCTCAGTTTTTCTACTTGCTAAATGTGTAAAATTAAAGAACAAGTTCTGTTAGGTATTTGCCCAGACTGTCCTTTATTTATAAACAAGGTTTTCTGGTTTGGTTTTGTTTGTTTTAAACAAAAAACCCCTAGAAATTTCGATAATACAGAGTAGGAAGACATGAACTTTTCAGTTTCTCTAGTTCTTCACAAATTTAGTATAGAATGAATGCGGGAGGTTTTCATCAGCAGAAAAGGCTGTAAAACTTAAATACAGGGAAATACAGTTATACACAGGGGTGCACATAAGTGGTCCACAGGTGTGCATTCGCTGTCAAAATAAAAGCCGCATCGCGCACCAGATAAGAAGTTGCAACGCGCATTCGTGTACTTATAAAAGGCACTGTTTTTGTCCGCTAGAGTGGGATTTTCACGGCATATTCTGCACCACATCTCTGTGCGTTCATCATTTGTTTGAAGCCAGCTCACCTCCTGCAGCCACTTTTCCGAGAATACGCGCTTCTTTTGCGGTTCGGACTCCTTCTGACATTTCTTTGGAGGTGGAGGAACACCAAAGTAATTGGTTAAAGGAGCTTGCTTCTTCGACATCTTTAAGAGTTCTAAACAAATGTTTGTCCTCCTCCAGAAAATTTTATGTACGCAAAGGCGCGTTGCAACTTCTTATCTGGTGTGCATCTTTTATTTTGACAGCGAATGCGCACCTGCGGACCACTTATGTGCACCCCTGGTTATACAGACATTTACGGACACCACTGACAAGCACACACCCCCTTTTTTTTTTTCCTACTTCTTTTTTGTTCTTTTACCTGTAACCTTCACTTCGTGTCACAGGACTAGTGAGACGTGTGAACGTTACACTTCTCTTCCTGGGGGGGGGGGGGCATTGTGACAAGATACAGCTGGATTCGCAGGTGCATCTGATGACATTAATTGCTGGCTCCGTTCTTTAGCTGTTTTAGTGAGCCAGCATGTGCAATCGAAGGATCCCGTGTAGTTTTTTAATTGCACCTGTGTTTAACAAATCAAGTTTCAGCAAGGATTATAATGAAATGGCACAGTTTGATTAAAGTAGTCAGGCAGCCAGGGATTTATTGTTTGTTGACTGTGAGCCGAGGAAAAGGTTAATTCATTCATCACTGACAGCTTTAGTGAAGGGACTCACTCAGCATGGGCTCATTTGCAGTACTATACATGTCTAGTATACTGTGTACAAACAGCATTAATACTAGTGATGAAGTAAAGGTATTTTTGTCCATATGGTTTCCACCGGCCTGTTATATCTGTCCCTCCCCCTTCCTTTCTCCCTGGCTGGGTGCTGTGTAGACCTGTGCGCCAGTCGCCAGCTGCTTCTCACCTCGTCTGAGGCAGAGGGGCGCTTTCATGGGCTCTCTGGACACCCAGTTCTTCCCCAGCCTGGCCATTCAACCCTCTGCTTGCAGCCTGAGCTGCTCATGGGGAAGCCAGGTGGGGCTCCATATTTCTGGGAGTGTCGCTCTGGCGGGGTGCCTGGCTTCCCCGTCCATGGGCCTGTCACAGGTCAGTACAGTCCAGCAGGAGGGTGGGTGGGGGCATGGTGCTAGCATGGCCTATTGGTTGGATGAGCACAGCAGAATTCTCAGTGGACACTGGGCAAATGGACTGAGCTAGATGACTGTGTAGTTAAATGCTGTAGCCACATTTTGGAAAGAACTGTATTTAATTATTGATGTCTTTCAGTCATCGTAACTGGTTCTGCCCGTGCTTGGTGCTTTCTCATGTGACCCCCGAAGTTTACATTTTATTTCTTTTCAGGTGCCAGCCAACAAATGGATTAAAGATGTTTTTTGAGAAAGCCTAAAGCCTAATTCATGCCTCTCCTTTTCTCCCATTTGTTCCCCCCCCCCCCTCTTTTGCCTCACCTCCCTCTTCATGTCCATGCTGTATCTACCTCAGACGGGCAGGAAAACGCTGGTAAATGTCCTCACCTGGAATCGGAAGAATCAGATCCTTCATTCGGGGATTTGTCCAACAGCGAAGAGCTTAAATCTCCACACAAAACCGACGGACCAGAACTCGAGATGCCCTCTTTGCCCTGCAATGGTGCCTCTGCGGGGGCTTTGGTCTCTCCTGAGGCATCTAAAGCCAAGACAGACCCTGAGAAGAAATTTATCTGCGGGATCTGTGGTCAGGCTTTCCGCACCAAGTCCTACCTCAACAAGCACCAGCACAGAGTTCACAAAGCCCAGAAGGTCCAGGGCGTTTCGGGGTCCAGCTTGAGTGATATAGCCCCTTCCCTGACCTCTCCCTTCTCCCCTCAACAAAACATGTCTCTGCTCGAGTCCTTTGGCTTTCAGATAGTTCAATCAGCTTTTGCCTCTTCACTGGTGGACGCTGAGGTGGGTCAAAGTGGAATTGACTTTGGAGGAAAGTGACCTTTTTTGCTTGAGGCTTTACAAGTTGCAGGAAAGCCACTTTTTCTTAGGACAAAGCTGGGTTGCCCACAGAAGATACTCTGTATTTGGGAATATCTTTGCCTCAAGACTACTTTTCTTTTCTTCTTTTTTGTCATGTTGCTCAATGTGTATCCAATATTTTTGTGAAAGACTGCCATATAATTCCTACCTTTTCTACTTTTCCAGATTATGTATGTGTCTGGCATTTTGCATTTTGCTTTATAAAGAAATTACATGAAGGCTTTATTTCCTTTAACTGCTAGGGATGTGTCGAAGTTCTGTTTTCTTTAAAGCCCTTTTCAGACCCTGATTATATTTATCAGTTTGTTAAAGTGATGGCAATCAGACAATTCAGACATGGGTCACTTTAACATTAATGTTCCTATGACAGAGAGCCATTTGGTGTAAAGACTCAGGCCACTGTTTCCCGTAAGTAGATTTTTGTGCTTGTGGCATTAAGTATTGCTGTTATTGACTAATTAACTAATTAACCACACTTCTTATTAGAAGCAAGGTCTCTCTTGTGGAATTCATGATGGATAAATGCTCGTAGGTCTGACCTAATGAGTTTGGTAATTGTTAAAGAAAAGTGACCAAGACATTCAGTCAAAGGAGCGGATGTCTGAAAAGGGCTTTCAGCTTTTATGTGTGATTTACCAATCACAGTTAAATCACCATTTCTGAGATGAATTCTGTACTGCATCGTTAAAACGTAAAGTAATCTTTGTCCTTTTGCTCACTTCACCTACTCTGGTGTACTTGGTTAATAGACCCATGGCCATCACAGTGAATTTTTAATGCTTTATATCCTTACGCTCCCCTGAAGTCTTTAAACAGATGTCTTTACCTCAGAGCAACAAGAGGGCTAAATTCTGTATTTATTACCTTATTTACTACCTTTCAGAGAAGACTTTTTTTTTTCTTAAGTAAAGAGATCTAATTTGGCTTAAAGTTTGCTGGCAGGGCTTTTTTATCTGTTAAATGCTAAAGAAGAAATATTAATAACAGGCTTGATGTGCATTTCATGCTGTTTCTTTTTCTTTTTTTGCTTCCAGTGTGTCAAGTGTCAGTTCTTATGCCAGTGAGTAGGACTGGTAGGTGTTAGGAAGTACTTAAAAGCCCTTTGTTATGTGTTGGGTTGAATTATTTGTGAAATGTTCATTTAAGGAGAGGGAAGCCATTTATTGTTGTGACCTTCAGTGTACGTGAATGCTTTTCCAATGAGATTTTTTTTTTCTTTTTCTTTTTAACATATTTGGATGCAAAATCTGTCTTGAATCGTCATGAGCCTTGTTAGCATTGAGCTTTGTTTTCCTGCTACATGGACAGCGTTTCCCAGTCTTGTTTTTTAGGTGTTAAATCAGTTGTGTAAATGAAACAGGGACCAAGGTCAGGTATATTTTCGGTATATATTTTGAGAAATGTAGATTATATTTTATTAACTTATTAATGCCCTTGATTTTGTGTAGTTCTTTTTTTTTTCCCCCCCTTTCATTGTGTGAAAACAAAAATCTTGTGATTTGCTCAGTTTGATTATTTTCACTCTAAATTATATTAAATATAGATGCGTGTTTGTTATGTGTGTGTTGTGCAACAGACATCAAGAGGGTTTGAGGAAAGATTTGCAATGTGATCCACCAACCTGTGAGTCAGCAGAACATATTTGGCTTTCTTTAATGTGTCATTGTTTCGTGTCCTGTTCCTCTTCTCCCTCCTCTTAGATTGCTATTGCTGTGTTGTTGCCGCCGCGTGCTGCGCTTGCCGTAATGGTCACAGAGTACCTGTCTGGGTGTCTCACAGTGTTTATTCACAGACATTCCTCTGAACACTGCTGTTTCTTTTCATGTGTGCTTATAAGGTAGGGAAAAAAAGTCCTTTTACAGTGTCTTGAAGCACACCGCAACATCTTCAGTGTGGCTGACTGTTAAAGACCTGAAGAATTGGTGTTTTGAAGCTAAAACCAGCCCGTGCTTTGAATTTATATAAAAAGTAACCCATGTATCTGCAGATGTAATTCACTTTATTGATTAAATTACCGACAAACACAAATCCCAGTTTTTCACAATCACGATGTTCTTTCATCCCTATTTGTTGTAGTGGTGGTGAATCAGAAAACACCGACAGATGGCACTGAAACATTTGTGAAAAGGGATCTGCTCTTTTTAATGCTCTAAATTTAATGATTTAGTGTCATGTGGACCTCGTTTTTCATTGGTTGGTGTTTTGTTTTTGTGCTTTAAAAAGTGTATCACGATGCAAATCAGGCTGGGTCCAGCAGCAAACTGTGTGTGTGTTTCTCTGTTAACAAAAACAGAGTGTATAATTGTGTGTGACTTTCTGTTTGATCTGTTTCCTGCTTTCTGCTTAATTATTATTTGTGGGTAATTGAGTCTGTTAAATTCAGTACATTCCCTTATTATTTATAGTTATATTGTGATTGTAACAAGTGTATATACCTTCCATATACACCTCTATAAATATATATAAATATATATATATAGATATATAAAAGAACCAACCAATATGATCAGTGTTTGTAAGTGGTGGTCCTGTACATAAAAAGATTTTTTTTTTTTTTCGTTGGTTTTGTTTGTTTTTTTCTTGTCTGTTTTGTGGAGGGATGTTAAGTTATGGCCATTTGAAGGGTAAACTGCATGTTCTGGCATGCGAGCCGAGGTGGGGACTGAATGTCGATCACTGGTTGGTGGCAGTAGTCGTTTCACTGCTCACTGTACTATAACTCTGCTCCGGTAGCGCTCAGGCTGCCAGCTGACCTTTTTTGATTTTCCTTTTTTGATCCACTCTGCACTAGTATTTACTCTTTGAAAGGTAATAAGGGTTGTGTTGTCATAATTATTATTTCAAGACAAGTGTAAAATGCTGTAAGGATGTAATTCAACCTTTCTTTTTTTGTAGTTGGTTTGATTTTTCCTCCCCCACAGGGATGTATAATTTGTTTCATTTATGTTGGTACTCCAGTGTAAAACATGACGTATTATTTCAGCCTGAGTGTTTTTGCTTTGTGCTTTTTGTCTGTTGCGAAGTGCCTTCCAAATACTGATTGTGCACAGCAGTGGATTAAAAAAAAAAAAAAGGTCCTCTTTTCTATAGGTTAATTATTGTACAGAGTGACTTGCATTGACACTTTTGTATAAAAACACAAATGTAAAATATGTTCACTTGGTATTTTATCATCGTACACGATTGCTCTTAAAACATGTGAGCTACATGTTTTGTTATAACGTCTTTGGACATATTTCAATATAAGCTTACTTTTCTATAGATATTTGTTTTTGTACTCTGTTATTGAGTCTCATCTCTTGTCTTGGTACAGAGGTGAGCATCAAATAAATTGCAACTTAAGCCCCCCAACTGTTGTCTTGTTATTACTCATACTTGGTCTTTTGCAGCTGTAGTCCAGTTCCTTACAGTTTTTCGTGTGCATTTAGAGATGCTTTTCTGGAGATCATTGTTTGTAATGAGCAGATGTTTGAGTTACTGTTGCCTTCCTATCAGTTTGAAGCAGTCTGGCCCTTCTCTAACCTCTGGCATCAACGAGGCATTTTCACCCAGAGAACTGCTGCTCACTGTATATTATTTTTTTTCACCATTCTCTAAAAAAACCCCTAGAGATGGTTGTGGGTGTGAAGAAAATCTCACCAAATCGGCAGTTTTCGAAATGCTCAGTGGCGTGTTCACGGTCACTTAAATCGCCTGGTTTGTTGTGAAGTATTTCACTTAATTTATGGAGTGTGGGTTTATGTCATGTTTGTTTTTTTGTTTTTTTGTTTTTTTAAATAAGGATGTTTGACCTGAAAGAAGAAAATGGAGTATGAATATATTCTTCCTCTTTATGTCATTGCTCTTTTTAGATTTTAACTGTAAGAGGGCTGAATCACGAGCACAAATTAATACATTAAAACTAAAATACAATGCAGATTCAGAGATAAGCCATGCAGAATGAACAAAGCTAAAACCACAAGTTTAGGGATTTAGACTATTGTAAACACTTGGTTTAAGACATTTTTTTTTACTCTTTGATATGTATGCCACTGTAGCTCAAGCTGGGAGGTCCTGCCTAGTTGTTCTTTAGACCTGCTGCTGTTGAGGCTAAGCTAATTAGAAGACAGTGGGCTTGAAGCTTAAAAGCTGTAGCTTAAGCGTGCCAATCTACCTGATGTGTTGACCCTTTTCTAATAAGAGAACAGCTGACATGCTAATATTAGCTTTCTGTCTTTGTTATGTTGTATTATGTTCATTTGTTGTGGGAGTTTGTCTTCAAACTGCATGTGAGGATGGGTGGGACACCTATACTGCAGACAAAATCTTTCTACAGGTACCATTAAGTAATCTGAACCTGATAAGGGGCCAGGTGATTTTCTTCATCTAATAATTCAAGAATTTCAGTAAGTTCAGTGATGTTTCTTACCATCAAAAGAAGGATAATTTCACTTATTTACAAACTTATTAAAACACACAAAACGTTGCTGTGTTACAAGTATTCAAATTGAAGGGATAAACTGAAAAAACTAACTACTAAATGAATGAAAAACTAAATGAATCCTAATACTGTATATAATTTGCTGATGTTTCAGGTGAATAACTATAAAAGCAGAGACCAGGAACAAAGACGTGTTTTATTTTTAATTGAACATATTTACAAATGTAACATCAGCCCTTTGTGTATGTAATCTATCAGGATTTTGCTAAAAGCAATAACTGCACTTGGTTGCATAAAGGCAACTTACAGGTGACTTACATGAGGAAAAAAAGTTAAAATTTAGTTTCAAGACCAACATCAGTGTTTTCAATATCAGCTGTCCTGTTCTTGTAATTCAGTTTGCTGAAGTCCTCCATAATCTCTACCATTGTCTTTCCTTTGGTCTCTGGGACAAAATATATAATAAATGCAGCACTACCAAGTGAGTAAGCCACAAAAATCAGGAAGCAGAATTGGCCAAGTCCATCCTGTATGGATACACACAAAAAGACTGTTAGATAAACAGCAGGGTGGCATAGAGTAAATACACATATAAAGATGGAGATACATTATGGCTATCTTACCACTATATAGCCAAACAGCATCCCTACAACAAACATGCAGAGCCAGTAGATGGTCCTACAAACCGCGTAAGCAGAAGGACGCCAGGCTTGTAGGAAGAGGTCAGCAGGGAGAACCATAGACACTCCAGCTGCAAGAAGATTCAAACATTAAAAAGCTATTTAGATATGAAGCTCAGTCAAGTATGAGCGCAGAAATCTTTTATATAGGAGTTGGGTAAAAAAAAAAAGGAGTAACTCACAAGGCCCAAGCCCATAAATGCAAATGACACAAAAGATCAGAGCGATGTTCACATACGGGATCCATGAATTCAGATCCTGTAAAAGTCGGATTGATGGAATGAATCCTCTAAGATACAAAAGAAGAAGAGGAAATGTGCTGAATGTATTTACCTTGATTGACAACATGACGGTAAGAACACACATGGTGATACCCATCAGTAGATAGCCATAGCCCATAAGTTTCTTTCTGCCAGCACGATCGATCAAGAAGGACTGATGCACAGCAAATAAACAAAAACTGACAACAATGTTCTTCATGTTTGACTATTTTTTATGAAATCTTATATTGTGTTTTTTGTAAAGTATCGATCATGTTCTTTCCTCTTTCCCAGTCTTTACTTCTATATTATTTATGTAAATGATAAAATGTGCAGAATCGTGCCCAAGCTGTAAAACTAAAAAACATTTTTAGAATCACCCAGTAACCAAGAGCTTTTTAGATGTAAAGTCTAATTTATGCAATTTTACTTACACACAACATTATAGCGATGAGCTCTGTTGCTCCAATACCAATGGCCAAGTAATGCATCTTGTCCTCTGGCACTCCAGACTCACGGAAGATGTCAAAGGCGTAGAAGCACAGCTGAACAAGAGGATGACAGATGAAAGGGAACTAGAAACTGCAATTTTGAACAGATTTAAGTTGATAACTGTCATATCAGCAGAGAAACATAAGCATACAGCATTGATGCCGCAAAACTGAACGCCAGCACAGGGGATGGCTAGAGTCAGCAGTTGCCATCGCACACAGCGAGAGGTGAGCAGATCCTTTACACTCTTTGCCTTTTCTCCCTGAGACCTCTCCCGCTCCAACTGCATGTCGTCCAACTCCATCTTTAAGTTGTCCTCCTGCCACAGCCACTGTAAAGCTGTTGGACACAGAAAAACCACAGGGATTACATCCAAAGTCTGTTCTATCAGTCTGCCAATGAATAGATCTTTACTGAGGTTTACTAGTGTGGTCAGTTACAACATTAAAAGTTCTGACGAATGAAAACGATTGTTTCTTTACAGTGGCAGTATCAGTTCATTTTTGCATTTTACATAATGGAGGAGTATAAAAATATCCAAGATTCCAATGTGGTGCATTGGATGGCTTTGGAAAATGTGAAGGAGGACATAACTTTTGGACTTTTCACTGTGTTTTCATAAGTTTTACAGCTTCCCCTGCTGATAAAGACCTCCTCTATGACCAAATTATAGACTCCTGTAAATTTACACATGTACTTCTGACAATTTAAGCCATGCTGATACCGTGTATTTCAATAACATGTTTCAGTTGAAATTGCTCTTCTTTGTTGTTTTATTTTTTAAATATGTAGTTAATCTTCTTTACACTGACACAGGGTTTCACTGGTCCAACACATAAACTCAAAGTGGGCTGTATGTGGCCCTCAGTGTTAAACAAGTTTGACATCCCTGGCCTAATATATTATCCAGGTCTCAAATGTGACGTGTGCCTTAAACTGCTTCTCATGGCCACAGGGAGTGAATACTGTGTTTGCAAAAAGACGTTTGGTGCACTGTCTTGGAAAGCACTTTCTGATACACTTTAACTGTCAGTTCAGCTACTTGTTGGTTTAAACTCTGTGCTGTTGCTTTAAAAAAGGAGAAAGCTTTGGGGACGGACTACTTTCTGACTGACCAATCTGCCTTCTGTTTTCAGCCAGATCTAGTCCTGGCTTGTCATGTCCCAATTTAAACACACCAGCATGCTGAATGGTCAAAATGTTCAGCTTCAGGCTGTGTCCATCTTTCATTTACAGCCCACACCACCCAAACTGTCCTCAGTAATTTCAATGGCTAATCCTACTTCTTCTAAACTTGAATTTTCAATTTCTTTTTACATTTGTATTAAAATTTAAGAGTTAGATCCCTTCTCTACTGTGTCCACTCACCTTTTTTGCTCCTTTCAGTGTCTCCTTTGTCAATGTAAAGGTACCGAGGTGCCTCTGGAAAGAAAAGCAGCATCACAAACTGCAGGATGGCAGGAATACCACTAACACCTAACAGATATGGCCACATTTCATCTGTTCCCATGATCTCCCTGCACAACAACAACAAAAAACACAAGTTAAAAACTAACAGGAGGAGCAACAAGAAAAGCAGTGCTTCTGCTTTCATAAAAACATTCATAAAGAATTACACTGCTGGGATAATTTGAGTCCCACTGATTAGAAAGTCAATCTTCAGAAAGTGTTGTACTTTAATTTGTAACAAGTCATTGATTATGGTAGATAACAACTATCTGGGCAAGTGCCAGAGAAATGTTTCTACCTACAAGTGGCCTTCTTAATGAGTGAGTGAGTAAGAGGTTGTTTTTCTGCTCCATTTGCCATGAATATCATTTGTGTTGTAGTGAAGGTTATTAGTCAACTTCTGCTTTCATGTTCAAGCAGTCAGTTCTTACTTGATGCCAATTATCTGACCCACGACCTTCCCCAAACCAATGAAGATTGAGCTCGTCAGAGTCAAGAAACCCCTGAGTTTCTTTGGAGAGCTCTCACCGAGATACATGAGGTGAACGCTCAGACCGAGACCTGTGGAGAAAGACCATATGAAGAAAGAAGAGGAAGAAAAACTGCATTGTAATTAAATGAAAAATAGAAATAACAAACCATTATTATATCCATAGAGAAATCTTCCCAGCAAGATCATCTCAAAAGACTTTGCTGTGCGACTAAGGACCATGAGCAATGCAGCGATGATTGCCACGACGTTGTTAAACAGCAGGGCTTTCTTTCTTTAACATTAGAAGAAAAAACATCAAAGGTTTTTAATTGATGTAAGTTTCATGGAAATCCTTTCCCCTTCTACATTTCATCTGTTCATGAGTACTTCACATGCAGTTTTAGAAGTTTTACAGTTGTACTCACAACCTGTGAGGTGTCTGACAGTTCAAAGAATAATCTTGGATTTTGATTTTTTTTTTTTAAATGCACTTGTCCAGAGATGCTAGACGTGGATAGCACTGGTGATTGATTAATATAATTTTTTATAGGTTGCACAAAAATGTTGAAAAAAATCTGAAACTAATTTTGAAGTTTTACAGAGATTGAATGACACGATGGCTTGTTTGCAGCTTCACAGAGCCAGACCTGCTGTTTTCTGCCTTTTCCAGGCTCCTGTTAATATCTGAGAGATCAGAGTGTTCTGAAAGGCAGTGCCTGCTGTTAATAAACAACAAATGCTTGTGCAATTACCGGCCATAGGTAACAGGAAGGCTTCCACTGTGAACAGCCCCAGCCCAGCATCCCAGACTTAAAACAGCCACAATGAAGGACCAGATGAGCTGGTTGGTAGACTCGTGGACTGGAGTGTTGTACCTCATCATCCATGTGTAGTTCACAAAACTCTGAATGTGCTGCAGAAAAGTCAGGGAGGTTAAATAGACAAACTTTAGCAGCCAAACTTGACAAAACTGGCAATTTAAAGAAAACAATTTGGACAATCTGTAATTTGGTTGTTCTTATTTTCACATTTTAATACTGACATATGTTATCACTCCATAGGGTGATATTTTTAGTCTTATATCTTTTATAATGGGGATAATTATCAGTTCAGTTGTTATTTAGAAACAAAGTCTATGCAATATCAATATTATGCACATCATCATCCCTGCACAAGATAAAAAATGAACTAATGGAAATGTAGGTAGCAGCTTTATACTCTGAATTTTTTTCCCCTTTCTTTGAATATTTATGTTTACCACATTTAGGTTTTCCAACAGCTCCCTCCTGCATATGTACAAACAATTAAGTGGTGACGTAAATAGAAAAATGGGTGATGGATGGATTGTTGAATAAAAGCTTCTTTGTGTTGTTTTTCATTTTTTTAATCTCATGTTTTTCTGAAAATTTTCAGTTAAAAAAAATATTTAGTATACAAATAAGATAACTTTAAAAAAAAAGTCTTATGTGACATTTTTTTTTAACCAGCAACACTTTTTAAATGTTTCTTCTTTCTCCTTTCATGTTTCATGAGAATCCGATGCTAAAAGCAAACTGCATGGCGAGTAAGTAATATCACTACTGTTATTGTAAATTACAGTCAACAGGGACTAGAAATCAGCAAATCACAGACTCTTTTCTACTGAATATCACATTGGAGGCAAATAACTTTTATGTGCCATCAAATGTCATGACAAAAAGTTTGAAGAGCTTGCTGGCTGGTGAAGACTTTAATAGAGCACTACTGTGAGGACATAATCTTTAACCATAGCAAACTTCATTACAGTGAGATATACAATAATACTGAGTGTGAACATATTTTATGTGTACACTGTGTAACTAACAGGCATCTTACCACTGCCGGAGAAGCAATGAGAGACACTTGGATCCCATATTGAAAACATCCCCCGATTCCCAGCACCAGCGACAGCAGGTAAAGTCTCCAGTGCTGCAGCTGACATGCGAAGTGGACATCAGGCATACAGTGAAGATGTCCATAAATTGTATTTAATCATTATGAATGACTCCCATATTCTAAACATGCTTTAAGCTTTGCAGTGATTAATAAAAACATGTACATGTTGCCAAACAGTCAGTCCCTGCTGCTGTTACAGCTGTGCCTTATTTAGTAGATACAGACATGAAACTAAAATATAATAATATTTTTTGAAGTTCAAAATAAAACTAGCCAAAGGCGTTCTGCGGCATGTTTTTACAAATGTTGTACTTTTACTCAAACACTGTATTTAAGAATAGTTTTCAAAATCAATTTGTACTGTTGGTAGGTTTTTGCAATTACAATTACAGATGCTTTGATTTTGCAGCATATTCTGCTATTTTCTGTTTTCTTAATCAATTTGCAAAATGTAATGCATTTTTGAGGTGAATTTTGAATAGATGCAGCCTGTAATACAGTCTTTATTTACCTAATTTTTAATCTCTATTGTGCTCAAATTATTAAAATCAAAGTAAAATCCAATAATATGTGGCAATGCCATTTTGCTCATTTCTTTAGACAAGGCTCATTCACAGAAATTAACGCTTCTGATCTGTTGGCAGGATACTGCAGGTCTGCAATGGATGCTTCATATAGTTTTTTACTTTAATAGTAAAATCTTGTCCTTAAATGCATTTGTATAGGTTCACAGTGAGCTAGAAAAACTTTTTACAGTGTTAATATCATCGAAAACATCTTCAGATTTGTTCATCTGTTTTTAAGTAACTGCAAAAAACTTTGCATCTTTTTTCCACTTTAGCCTCATCATGTGCATGTGGGAGTCTATTTCTAGATAAAGCAACAAAGAGCAGTTTACTCACATTTATACACTGTATTCACACTTACTGCAGGATACTCTGTGACCTTGAGATTGTATCAGTCATGTTTCATAAAACACATTAATTTCATAGCACATGACTTTTACACTATTACAATTTATTACACTGAAAAAAAAAACAGCGAACAGTGAAAACTTCAGTCAGTAGAAATTATCTGTTGCATTAAAAAGGTGTTCCACACGAACGTTTGATTTCTAAAGTAATTTCAATGCATGAAATTGCCAGTATAAGGCATAAAAAGCCATTTCATAATATTATACAGAGTAATAACAAACTATATGCAAATCTTTTTGTAATGCCCAAAGATGAATAAAAATACTTAAGAAAAATCCTGATCAAGGTTGTCATAATTCATGCATGAAAGGGTTAAGTCACTGCTGAGCCGAACTTTAAAATATGTTGCTCATTTTTAAAATATGTGCTTCACAGTTCTCTGAACGTCATGAAATCTCAGCAATGAATTAGTAGATCTTTAAACTGTGCTTCAATTAACAGTCACCACATATCTTGTTAAATAAATCATCACATACAAATCAAAAAATAAATAAAAGTATATTTGCTGCTCATGTTTTCTGTGCGCAATAACCAGCTGCTGTAATAAATGTATTATGATGATGATGATGATGATGGTGGTGATTATTATTATTATTGTTGTTGTTATTCAAATTATTTATGTTTCTTTATTGAGTATAATAACACTGGACTGTGTACAGTAGAACAAAACATTGTCTATCCCGAACACAAACTTTAGTCCACTTCAGTCCGAGCTCGGAGTTGTAAATGTGTTGTGATCAGTGGTTTCATATGTCTTTACTTTAATATTTATTTTTCCCCACTGTTACGTTTACAGTAGCTAATTAAGACAATCCAGCCTACAAATGCAATAGAGTATGCAGAAAATAGTGTTGGAAAATAAAAACATTAGACTGAGGATAAAATATGTAGTGAAACTACAGGGTCAACGTGATCTATGAGAAAATTTTAAAAACATGAGTTTGTTTGTGCTAATGCTGATCCTTATTTCAGCAAGGTTTGTCTTGGATCCTTTTTTAAGTGATAGTGATGATTATTAAACATTGTCATGGTGGACTGGCATCAATTTATTGTGGATGAAAGAACGGGTTTGGCAAAAGTTTGGCAACCATGGCTGCCATCATTCTGTAGTAATGATTTCAGAACCAAGAGCTTGGGAAGTGTGTAGAGAAAGAGCAGACTGATAGGAGAGCATAGAGGAACCATGTTAGGCTCTAAACTGCTGTGTTGTTGAAAAGCATTAGACAGGTAAACTTTGCTGTCCTTGCCTTGCTCATGTCTCTATCTTTCAATATGGTTATAGATCACAATGTTGACCAGCATGGCAAAGATCCCATCTAAGAGCTATTTCTGGCAACATTTTTGTGAAAATGTGTGTAAGATTACACTCAAATCAGCAGGAAGTCAGTTGGAATAGCCTTTATTTCTTCTTTGTTTTTTGCTTTTGTGCTCTGATTTGAGACTGGACATTAATCTTCAGCCTCATGTTTTAGTCTCTGAAGACAGCCACTTTAATATAAAGTGTTGTGCAGTCTTTAACAAAGTTCAACGTATAGACAGTCGGACTACTAATAATGATAATTATGTGAATAAAAAAGTAACCACTGTGGTCATTTCTAACACACACTGCTACCACTTTTTTTGTATTGTTGGATTGTCTGATTTTCTTCCTCCTGTATTCTGGTTTCATCCAGATGCAGATTTATATTTCCAGTGCTCTAACTTCTTGTACTGCAGTTCTCTGGTCTGTTCTGTATTGTTATAACTTCGTTGTGTTTCTGGACTATCTGTCACAAAGATTTAAAAAAAAGATGCTTTACTGATTAAAACAAAACCAAGTATTCAGCATAAAATGCCTTTCAACTACCAGCTGAAAGGATAATGTAAGAAGCAGTCTACCTTCATGAATTGAAAGGACCATGGGTTTTATTCATGATGTCAGTGTGGTGACCTTTTTTGTCATGTCTGTTGTTATTTATTAATAATAATAATAAAAGAACAAAACATCATAAAAATGCATTTTTTTTATTTGCTGAATCAGGTCTTAGGTATCCAGCTCTGTCTAATAACAAAAATATAACTTTCTGTGGAAAAGATGATTTATACTTTATTACAGTACACTTAATATAAAGTAGTTTCAATGACTTGTTGTCTCACATCAATCAGTGACATAAAGCATAATGTGAAAAAGTCAAAGATAAATTCTTTAAATTGCCATTTTCCTCACAGGAAAAACATTTCAGATAATGTTTTTCAAAGATATGAAAAGCGGCTCCCAAACCACAAAACGTCTTCCCGCTGATGCAGATCAGGTCAAAGTGAGGCATGCGCTGGGTGTGACTGCATGTTTCTGGAGAAAAAGTCTGTCTACAAGGCTGTGGAAAGACACACTTCGCCCAGCTGATACTGAGGTTTGGTTTGAGCTTCAAAATGGTTTTCCTGACCTTTGAAATTGAGCCTGTGAAATTCACGCATGATGACTGACAGAGACTTCCCCTTGGTCTCAGGCAGAAAAAGGCCAACATACAGTGCAGACAACAGGCAGATCGCTGCAAAAGGCACAAAGCAGTACTCACGCAGCCCGCTCTGTGAAGGGAAAACAAAATGTTATCAGTCATACGTTTATCAAACACTACATTAAAAATTCTGTGTATTCAATTTATCATTGGGAGAAACAAGCTGTATTTAGCTAAGTACATTCACTATTTAAAAAAAAAAAGAAGAGGTTCAAGTTCAGTGGTGTTTCTTCTGCTTTAACTCGCCACAGGGGGCAACAGCCAATTTCTTTCTAGTGCCAGTCACAACCCTGGATAAATAGAGGGGGCAACATCAGGAAGGGCATACACCAAATCACTTATGTCAGGGGTGTTTAACTCCAGGCCTCAAGGGCCGGAGTCCTGCAGGTTTTAGATGTGTCCTTGATCCAACACAGCTGATTTAAATGAATAAATGACCTAATCAACATGTCTTGAAGTTCTCCAGAGCCCTGGTAATGAACTAATCACTTGATTCAGGTGTGTTGACCCAGGGTGAGATCTAAAAACTGCAGGACACCGGCCCTCGACGCCTGGACTTTGAGACCCCTGGAGTAGTGGGAGTAGGAGGAGGATGAGGAGGACAACAGCTTTCAGGTGAGTTTTTTCACCCATCCACTTAGAAAGCTGTATTTTGATATTTTGCAGTTATACATTTTTTTAAGCCATATACTAAAAGAAATATTAAAAGAGTATTCTTTTGTACATCACTTATAGGGCCTGTATATTAATATACTGATGCATCATGACTGTTAGTCCCTATTGTGGGTTGAACTCCAAAAATGCTGCTCCTAAATTTGTGTTCTTACCAGCACCAATATTAAGATGGTAAGCTATCTAATAGTCAGCATTTTAACACAAATGGTATATAATTGTAATGTTGGAGGAGTGCTACTGTCTCATTTGGCATCTTGGTTTTCCGACATGGACTAAACCCATGTGACCCACTGACTTTTGTTTTCTTTTTTCTTTTCTGTTCTCTGTAGTGGTAGAGCTGGGACACTATTCAGAGAGACAAGTAAATATCAAGCACCACACTGAAAACTAACCTATCTTTGTACCATCTAGTCATCTCCACTATTAAATAACATGGTAACATGAAAAGCGCTTTATACAGTGCCCCAGTCTTGTCTTAGTAATAATATTATTGGCACATGAACACCATTCTTGTGCTTATTTCTCCTCACTGCAGGTTTGCTAATTGGATGGATGCATGGACAGATGGACAGACGCTGACTAAAGTGTGGATGTAGCAACAGACTGACTACTAAAAATGGGAAGATCATTCCAACGACGAACAGGTTGAGCCACATCATGGAGCCAGCAATCATGTAGGCTGCCGGCCGAGCCGCCTGATTGAAGATCTCTGTGGGAAGAATGCCAGTCACTCCAGCTGAGAAAAAACAAAGAAAACAAAACCGTACTGGTTAGATATATCAATATAACATATCAATATAACCACTGTATCACACTTTTACACACTCCTGCAGTACTCTGTAGTGTATCAGAGTTTAAAGTGATACAGTGCGTAGTCATTTTACTTTAGTTGTGGAGATGAACAAAGGAGTAGCCAACCAAGTAAGATGCTGAAAACTGATAAAATGTAGTAAATATGTTGATCTAAATAAGTAAAATGTGTAGATAGTAAAACACGATGACATTTTGTTTCAAATGTATGTTTGAGTACTGAAACATTTTGAACCTGTCACATGTAAAATCCCGGTAAAAGACTTACCTGGTCCCATGCCAAAGCTGAGAATATAGGTGTAGACACAGGTCATGGTCAGGTACGACATCCAGGTTATATGGTGCTGTGTGCATGTGGGGAGGAAAGCAGTGAGCAACTCATAGTCAAGAACATTATTATATCTGACAGAGACCATAGAGTTGTGACAAGAGAAGTCTGTAAAAACTCCAAATCCCAAATATGTCGCATCACTTCCTACTTTTCCCCTCTATTCTTTGTCCATTATGCATTTCTCTTCTCTCTAGATAAATATCAACATGTGCCTGAATGCTAGCTCACAATGCCTCCCAGTGGTTCGACTGTGACACTGATATGTCTTAGTTCCTTACCACTGGTTAAAGCTCATACAAAATAATCATAATCCTTAATAAAGTACAGTAACTATAAAGAACTAGATGGCTTTAGTCACTTTAGTCAATCTGGGGAAACCTGGTTTAATGACAGTACAGATGACTACGATAACACCTAAATTCAATATTGTGTGTGCATATATATATCACATAAATGAGCTGATGTTCACATTTAAAGTAAGCTGATTACCTCAAATGACAGAGCGATCGTGAAGACGACAGCCCAGAAGGTCATGAGGGTGAAGCCTCCTGCCAGCATGAACCTCCGACCTTTGTGCTCTACCAGCAGGTTCTAAGAGAATCGAAATGTGCATCAGACTCTGTCCTTATTGTGTCAAATGAGAACACGAGAGTTAGGTAACCAACATGCAGCAGAAAGAATGACTGAGCGAAAGCAAAGTATTTTTATTTTATTAGTTTTTGAGGAAAGCAAAGTGGAGTAAACATACTCAGAATATGGCTGTTAAATACTTTGTTTAAAGGTAAGCCCACCTCTCTCTTGTGTCATTTATAAACAGTTAATGTATTTGTAGTCAAAATGGGCAGCCTCTTTTTAAGTTGGGAAGGCTAATGCTGCAAGTAAATAACTTTATCTGCGTCTTTGCAATGAATTAGATAAATAGTTTAATAGAAGTCAGTCAGTTAACTTAAGATACAAACTTTTTATCCAGCTTTTTCTAAAGGAATCAGAATCTGTCTACTCGGACCCCTAAAGTTCATTACACAAACTACAATAATGGTATCACAATAACACTACATGAAAACACAAGTTTGAAGGTTTACAGACCTTCAAACTTGTGTTTGCTTCTTTGCTTTTTTCATTAACCTATTAAAATCTTGTTACTGCTGTGAAGGTCAATAAACTTGTATGAAAAACTTTTTACATTTAAACAGACAAACAAACAAGATAAACCCCAAAATTCTGTAGCTCGTAGGACCACTTTAGCAGAAATCACTCAAAATATTCCTTTTCTGTATAACTTTATCAGTCTTTCACATTGTTGTGCAGGAATTTTAGCCTACAATTCTTTACATTGTTGCTTCAGTTCATTGAAACATGCAGGCATTTGCTTGTGCACAGCTTTCTTAAGGTACTGCCACACTATTTCAGTCAGGTTGATGTATGAACAACACCTTGTTTATTCTCTTTTCAAGTCATTCTGTTGTTTGTGTGATTTTCCCCTGTACGGGGTATGTATGGGCCAAACCAGAAAACTTCTCAAACTTCTGCTTTTATAGGACACAACACATGGTGATGATCCATTAATCAAGTGTATTTAAATAGCAGTGCCTGACTGCTACCTACTCTCTTAATTCCTAGGGAAGCAGGAAACATATCATTAAGTTTATTTTGTTTTTAATTTTTGTCAATTATTAAGGATTAAAGTAAAGGGAGCATCAGCTACTGCTTGTGTGTTTATTTTCCCTGCATGCAATGGCTCTGTCCCCCACCGGAGAGGCACTCCCCATTGTTACAGAACTGCTACTTTAACTTGGTGTCTTTGTATCCACAGAAAGATTCAGAAATACCCAGAAAAACAAAAGGGTTATAATGACTCTTTAGCAATTCAATCAATTTTTTACAGACTTAGTAGCTATGCGTAATGTTGTGCACCCTGCTAAAATGATTGCTGTATCACATTTATGCAAGGTCATGTAGGTGTTCCCACTTACTGGCTGCATATACACTAGTAGGGGTTATTTTCAGTCCTTATTCTGCAGCCTTCAATACAGCTTTAAAAACAATGCAAACAGTCTCTCTTTGGATGTAGCTGGTTACATAATGTGAGCTTTAATTATGGGTACTTACACACATTATACAGGCTGTGAATTCACATGTCCCGGTGCCGATTGTAGCATACTGGATTTTGTCATCTGATATTCCAGCCTCTTTAAACACATATGATGCATAAAAGTAAATCTGCAAGAAAAACAGAAGATGTGAGGTCACTGAAAACCATCATTCGATTTTACAAGTTTTCAATAAGCTGATTACGGTAGTATTTGTACAAAGGTAATTGTGTTAATACCCACTGCCCTCTCTAAAACCTCAAGCATGTGGTTAAAAGCCTTGAAACACATGATCATGTAGTCAGCGCTTTTCCTCATGACAAACTTGTAGCTCTCAAATTTAGTCTGTATGTGTGGTATGAAGGTTCCTATGCTGGGCAATAATATAAAATAATCAGGCTCTTTAGGCAAAACAACAGGCATCACATATTATTCATCCAGCAGTACAGTGAGGCCTGATACTTAATCACCAGCATACATAATTAATGTGACATTCATCATCTAAAATTTCTGATCAACTTTCGAATTAACCTGTGGCCAAACAAACATCTGATGCATTTCAGGATAAGTTACAGCGATCCCGACACACCCTCACAGCCAGAACACACACAAAACATCTCTCAGACCACAGCACGGATGAAATTTCTTCTTACCGAGTCATTGCCACAGAGCTGCATGGCACTGCTAATGATCATGACAGAGATGAGCTGCCAGCGTACAGAGCGATCAGTAAAAAGCTCCCAGGGGTGGCTCGCCCTCATTCCTTTGGTTTCAGCCTGTTCTTGCAGGATCTCATCCAGCTCGCTACTCTGGACCTCACAGCCTCGCAGGCGTCTCAGAGCTGAACATAAAAATCAAAAAATAAAATTAACACCTGATAATGATTTCTGTCTAAAATATGTTTTTTATATGAAAAATGTCCTGAGCTGAGAGTGGGGTGATGTACTGTTCGCTGCTGGTTGACATAATACAGTACGCACCATTAATACAAGCCTCCTTGTCTCCTCTATCAATGAGCAGATATCTGGGACTCTCTGGGAACCATGGCAGGGTCAGGAGCTGAATGAGTCCAGGAATGGCATTACTGGCAAGAAGGTACTGCCAACACGGCTCACTGCCCAAAATCTCTCTTTAAATAAATAATCCAGAGTGTTACTGTGGATATCTGTGAAATCTACTTAACACATTTCTTTGTCAACAGATTATAGAGTATATGGACAATTATAAGCCGCACGATGAACAAACCTGAGTCCGACCACCTGTCCTAACACGACACCGAATGCTGTAAACACAGCTGATGACAAAGAGACAGCTCCTCTTAAGTGCTTTGGTGCACTTTCTCCAAAATACATGGGCTGCACATTCATGCTGATACCTGTAGAATGATCATGTCCTTTTAGGAGTGTTTGTTGAATAGTTATTTTTATTATATTATATTTTGCTTGCATTGCTCTGTTATGGTAAGGATACCTGAGTTTACTGGTTTGCATGCATATTACTTATATGTTGTACTAACATACCGGCATTTATTCCAACCAGGACACGTGAGATCATGATCATCTCAAAAGATCTGGCGGTTCTACTCGTCAGTGCTAAGAGTGCAGCAGTCATGAGAAAAATGTTGTTCAGCAGCAGGCACTTCTTCCTTCAGGAGAAAAATGAGAACAGTTATTTTTAATTATTATTATTATTTTTTTAATACAGACTGATGGATGAGATGTTACGTCATATTACAAGACCACTACGCAGGAAAATTTATTCTAGAGCTTTGGTTGAGTGCCACAGATGAAGCCAGGAAGACTTGAGCATTGTTAGACTTTTAGTTTTGTAGACATAAGAAAAAACCCCCGCTTCATCATTTAAAAGCACTACAGTAAAGGTGCAGGAATCAATCATAATCAACATGAGTATAAAAGAAAATCAAAACTCAAGTCATTATATAAATATGCAGTGTTGTGCAAAAGTCTTGGGACAAGTCTCCTTTCTTTATATTTAGTTTCCAAGGATCTAGACTTCTTGTAACTTTTTGCTGTTTCTTTGGCTACTTTTTCACTCATTTTCAGTCCAGTCCTTGTACCTGAGCCTCTTAACACTGACCTATGAAAAAGGCACCTAATGAAACAGTGCTGTGTTTAAACACAACATACCACAAAACAAATGAACCAGTTTTAGTATCTTTCAGCTTTTTGTTATAAGCAACCTGTTGTAAAGCACATAATTTGTCTACATTTCTTTCACTGAATTTATGAAAATGTGAAAGATAGCACAGTTTAAAAGCATAAAATAGTATTTTTGCACCACCAAGGTGCTAATAGCTGAAAAATTTGCTATTTTTGGCATGGTGTGCAGTGTGTTCTTAAAAAATTTGAGGAAACTGAACAAGTGGAAGAGAAAAACAGAAAGTCTCTTCATCTTGACAGAGAAAAGAACAAAAGGCAGCTAACATCCAACAAGAGTTCTGAATACCTTAAAGAAGCCTGGAGAACGATTCCTGAAGACTACTTAAAGAAATTACAAGAAAAAAAAAAGCTGCTTAACACAGTTCAGAGTGTGTTGAGGAGTAAAGGGGGTCATACCAAATACTGACTTTCAAACTCGTTGGAACTGTTCAATTTCGTATATGCTGTATTTTCACATATGTTTGCACACTGCTCCTACTTTCTATTTTCCTAGCACAGTATAAAGAAATGAGTAGTGGTGCAAGACTTTTGCAGAGCAGTAATTACACGCGATGGAGGAAAGTAAATGAACAATCTATCATTCGGACAACAGGTTGATCATTTGTTCTTTGCACGTTGAAGTCTCAATTTGTAACCTAGTGCACATGTGCTTTTACACCTTTACACGTGCATGCTACATTACCTCCCAAAGCGTATGGTCATAGGTCCTGCAATAAGAGCTCCAGCAAACCCCCCCAACGAGAAGATGGAGACAATGATTGTCCAGACTAACGTCACCTGGTATTCCTCCAACTGGACGTCCCATCGCTCCAAGAATGTTTCATTGATAAAAGTTTGGATAAACTGTGAGAGAAGAAGAGACAGGCCAGCACTTATTACCACTTTTATTACATCTGTTTACATTTGGAAGTGAGCCACACTGTAGCTCCTTTAGCCAGTTTTTATTATTGATCTTCTCAACAAAGAAACCTTAAATATTATATTTTATGAATCAGGTGAAGCAGGTGTCAGTGTTATTGTGAATTATCAAAAGGTTGCAGAATTGTTTGCTTCTGGGTAAGGTTTGTGCTCTTTAATCAGTGCAGCTGCTGGGCAAAACATAACACTGCATCCAGAATCAGTTCCTAAAAAAACCTGAAAGCAATACAATAAGAATGACTAATCACAGGCACAAGTAACCCAATTCTTGTTTTTGCCAAATTACACCGTGACCCAAATGTGAAATAACAGGCAACAGTTTTCATAAGTAGCTAAGTACATGTACTGTCAGTGCATGACCCTTGTCAACTCTTTTAGAAACCATATGTACTCACATGTATGTGTATAGCTATAAAGTAATGGCAGGAAATCATTTAAAATACAAAAACTTACAGTTGTGGGAGCATTCATTATTGCAAGGTTATATCCATACTGAAGAGTCCCTCCAATGGATGCAGAAGCAACCATCAGCACCAGTGTCAGAGGACTGCCCTATTAAAATAAACAGACATACAGACAGACAGACAGATAGCTAGATCACAGTTGTTTTGTTTTGTTGTTACATTGTCTTAGAAAAAAATTATGTGCGTTAGAAATGTAGTAAAATCTCATTTAAAAACTAAAGCCTGTCACATTACCCTGCAAGGTGTATCACCTAAACAGCTACCAAGTAATATAGCCATACTGCACATCTGCATAAAGCTTCTACAAACACAGTAAAGGTAGTTTAAACTCCAAAACAGACGATTTACTAAAAAAGACAAATTTGCTCAATTACCTTTTGTGCACCAGCATGCGACATTGTTGGTCAAAGGAGGTGGTAAAATGCTAAAAAGAAGTGGCACGATCAAGTCTGAAAACAAACCAGACGTCAGTCCCCCATCAAATAATCCTCTACGCACAAGGTCAAGCACGCGGCTGCAGATCGCTTGCGGCGGCCTGATTGGCTGCAGTTTTGCAATCAGCAGGTTGACGCACACACACGGCCAAATAGATCACTGAGCTGATGTATTACCAGATCTTTTCAAATGCCACTGTAATAATTTACCATCTTGCCAGTGTGCGAGTGTGATAAAAATTAATGTCACTTGGTGCTGTCAGTCAGTAATTAAGAACAGCAAAAATGAAATCAGTGAAGCTGCCCAACCATAGAGGAGTACAAGGAGGTACTCCTGATAAATTCTAGTATATAAAAAGTACCTATTTGCACGAAAGGATACACATCAATATCTCAAATTCGAATAAAACATCTGCAAACAGAACGTGCGATCTAGAACTGATCTCAGTACACTGCAAAAATGCAATGCAAAACTTTTAATGGAATCTGGCGATTTAGGTAAGCAAATAACCATTATCAATTATTATTATCAATTAATTAGATAACATTTCATAGCTTCCTGCAGGCGCTCGCATTACTTACATGAATCTTAAGATGTTGCTTTTCCTGGTTAAGTCGATATTTTGTCTCTTCACGCTGAATTGTTGATATAGTTTATATATTATATGTTATATTATATATTTTCAAAATATTTTTAATAAAAGTATTATTATTAAGTGTCCTTCTCCATAAACTTGCTGTTTATGTCCAGCAGATGGAGCTGGTTTGATATGTTGCTGCTGTTCTTTTATGGCATTGCAAAGGAAACTGCAGCTGATGCAGGGGAGTAGTTTAGCAATTTTATAGGTGTCTATATATCTAGTCTCTAATGTGTATATTTACATTTCAAGGAAAATACATCATGATTACAGTCATACTGATATTGGTGTGACGCTATCAAAATGTGCTGGAGCAAGGTGATGCTTTTTTTTTTCCAAGTGAGGAAATATAATATTCACGTGTGGTTAAATATTCAAGCCATTAAAGATAAAGTGAGTGGTCAAAGTCAGAGGTATAGCTAAATTCAGCCAGCAAAAAAGCGTCCTTTGGCGCTGAAAATCATTTAATATATAAAAGAAGTTTTATTTGCGCCTGTTGTAGCTGTGATAGGAGCGTTAATTTATTTAGGATGAGAGCGGGTGGGTTGCTCTCCCAGTTGTTTTGGTTGTGTCCTGTAGATCTTCAGACTACACACTATGAATACATAAAGCTAATCTCTATATGTTTCCAGTTCTTCATAATAATATTCATCGGCCCATAAAGAAACAAGGAAGCGTGTCTTTTCTCAGGCGCAAACCGAGCGTTGGATGCAATTGCGCAACTGGCGCAGTCGGTAATTTTGTGTTTTTTTGTTCATCATTCGGGTCAGTCGTCAAACGCATCCAGCAAACGGTTGTCTCACCCTCCAAATTCCACAGAGTCTCCATCAGTTCCAGACATAACTCTTGTCCCAGTATATAAAACGTATCGATTTTTCTGGAGTTGGCTCCAGATTACAGTAAAAACTGCTCCTACACTTTATTATTTTTGTTAGTAGGCTACCTTACTCGTTCCTTCACCGTGCTTGTTCATTTGCGATCACCCGCAGAACCTTCCGCTCTCATCGACGCATTTTTGCGGTTGAGTCTTAGTAAATCTGTCATTTGAAGTGTTTATTGCGTCAAGAAGTGGATTCTTTCATAAAGTAAGGCATTTCTATGTTGCTCAGTCATTGGTGTTATGGTAATCTATCAATCTTTCATCAGAACTTTTGATCCTCTGTTAAAATTACTTCGCTATTTATAGAGACTCAGCATTCACTGTTTGTATTTTCAATGAAAAACGCTCCTGCTTAAGTGGACAGGAACACTTCATTTCTTAACCAGACTCGTATTCTGGAACTCTGTGTTTTTTCATTCACATTATTCTATCATACATAAATGAGTGAGCGAGCTATGCCTATGACTTGCTGTGCAGGGTAACTAATCAGACATTGCGGCACATTATGTGTTTTTACACAAATTTTACTTGTATTTTATTTAATTAATGACATGATTAATTAGTTGGTTGTATAATGACACATTTATTTAATTATTAATGTATTTATTGATATAATTTGGCACTTTTAGGCCTCCGCTATAGCACTAGGTTAGCAGATAGCTGGATTAATGCCTGGTGATATCCTCTCTAATGTAACTGTGCAGCTGACACGGAAGCAGATAAAAGAATACAAGAAGAATTCTTTTTTAAACATATTAGGAAACATGCTTTGAATTTCCAGGTCACTTTTATTTAGTGTATCTGAGCACTCGTGTTTTCAGCTTTCTCGAACCTGATAACAGCTTGCTGGCACTGTTAGCTAAAGGTCGGGGAATCACTACACACATAAGAAACTGTCCTCTGAGTTTTTAAATACCCACCACACATGTTATGGGATCGCAGCCAGTCAGAGAAAAGATATTCTGGTCTGCACCAAACTGTTGGACAGATGAATGAACAGACGGAGCAGCAAAGCTGCAGGAAACCCCAAAGAAGCCAAAGAAGAAAACTCTGACTAATTTTGAAACCTAATGATATTAATGAGGCAACACTGAGGGGAAAAAAATAATTCTTATTTAGGCAATCTCAAATGAAAAGTTGTCTTAAAGGGAAATCCTGTACTCTAATTGGCCTTTAATCGGTTAGACTGGATACGAATAAAAAAACGAGTTATGTTTTATCTTTAAAATCATTTAATATTTATTATTGGATACTAATATATATTTCTTCTTAAACTTGATGTAGCGGGAGTGGAGAAGACGTGGAGCAGGACATCTCTCTCACACTTTAAATCAGATTAAATATTAATACACAAAAACTGAACTCTTACATTTGGGCTAAGAATTAAAAAATAAACATAGATGTCATACTGAGGTCATAATGGGATGGTACCCCTCCTCTTCCTTCTCCTCCCTCCCTGCCTCTAATTGGTCAGCTCTGACGGGATTACACACCAATTTCCTCAACTGAACACTGAAGTTAAACCCTCGGACATCCAGGAAGGCAAAGAAGGTAAAGTCGACCGCGGTTAGTTTTCTGCGCCCCAAAAGAAGCTGTGGATAGATCAGATGTTAATGTTTGACACTAGAGAACAGGTCAGGTGTGTGCTCGCCGGATTAAATGTGGTCTCTGCTGATGGTCGCCGCTGCGGCTGCTGCTTGTCCCGGGGTCTGCAACACTAATGACTGATATGGCTTCTTAACACACCCGCGTTTCAGTGAAACTGCTCGTCATATTCCTGCGGTTTGGAGAGCTGCTCGTCATGATGACTCGGATTTTCTGGGGAACAATTTTACTCATTAGCGGTGAGTAGCCAACCCTGTAGAAAAGCGTCCGATTGTAATCTCACTCGTGAAAGTGACGTCAAACGCTGTGTTAAATGTTGAAAACAATTAAATAGAAATTAAACAAAGTTAATAAGCTTGAATGTGAGCATTCCTCCGCCTGTGCTTTTTTTTGGACTCTATTATTTAACGTTATATACTCATTAAATTGAATAACTTTATTATTTATTGTATTAAAAATGGTTTTAGTGGGTGTGTTTTAACTTATGTGGGTGATCTGCTTGGACTAATTATTCTATCGACTATATTTGAGACTGGAAGGTGAAGAGGGTGTGCAGTCACATTTCTCATGATCGTTTGGTGTCAGTCATCACCTTAAACAATAAATCGCCGCACCTTTTTCTAGAATCTATTTTCAGTTTCCGGTTGTAATTGCGTGTCTTCACGGGACCAGCTGTATTTATAGTGCTTTCATCTCATCCTTTTAGTGGGTGCTTGACCCTGTTACTATTGTTGGGTGCCTGTTACTCAATGAAGTATTAATATCAAATTGAAGAGTAAGTCACATGATCATAATGGTCCATGAGCAGACTGTTAGATATAACCTTCAGGTTGATCGTAATAAGGAGAATATGCGACACCTGGTTTTCATTTGGAGGGGTATGGAAGCTGCTTTCTGCCACTAAACAAAAAACATTATTATTGTTAATATGTTTTGCTATCCATAAGTCAGAATTTCAGGTTATTCTGTTACTGTCTCAATTTTGAGTAATTTTCTCAGAGGTTTGAGTTGGCAAGTGGAAATTTTGACTTATAAAAGGGAGAAAATTTATTTAGTTTTTTGGTCAGAAACAAGCTTCTATCAGTGGCTAGCAATCAGATTATATTAATATGTATTTAAAAAAAAATATTTCTATGGGTACTTTTACAATATCTATGGTACTCGATAGTGAGTTAACAGTGAAATTTGTGGTATTTTTGTCCTGCATGGTTTGGGGTGTTAATCCTATGTGTGTGTGATATTCACACTATACCTGCCCTACATTAACAGCTGTTTATGTTTCTCTCTGCAGGCTCTCTCTTTACCTTCGGAGCAGGGCACAGCAGGTCAGTAACTATTGAAGCCAATATTTCCATCAGTATAAACTCCACTGCTCCTCCAGATGTCTCCAGTAGCAGCTCTGTGGCAACCAGCAGCAGAAGCACAAGTACAACAATTCCAACCACAACCAACATCCCTTCAGTTAAAAGTAAGCAAGTCATGATCCATGAAAATCTAAGGTCATGATTGAGATGTTTTCCACATGCCGCTGTCCTTTTATCCACTCTCTCTGTATCTGTGATCATATGTTAACAGGTTCTCTCTTTATAGTCGGACCAAGGCAGACAAATGCAACAGTTACTGATGCCACCATTTCTATTAATGCCACCTCCTCTGCTGCTAACACCTCAGCAAGCAGCTCTTCAACAAACACCAGCAGCAGTGCAACCAAAAGCCTCACTGGAACCACTACTACCAACATCCACCCTGTTAAAAGTAAGTTTCAGTATATGAGGGTACGTAAAGATGCAGAAGGAAGTCTAGGATCACTGTCAAACCATCTATAGAAAAGTTTCCTGCATTTCACGCGCTGATAATTGATCCTCTTAGTGTGAGTCAGGGAACAATTATGTTAAATGAAAGATTAGGGCCAGTGTATATGAGCAGTATATAATTAGCCGTTTTACAAAAGCTGCACCTACAGTGTTGAATTATTATCTGAAAAACACCTTTTCTTGCCCTAAAGGATGTATTCATTCTCAATCTTACTTCAAATTGCCATCAAAATCACATGGAAAGAGAAAGGGGTTGTTAGGCAGATGCCTCAGGCACAACAGAGCGCTTTCACAGAGTCTGAAAGGAGGAGACAATACATGTAGACTGCAGTCCAACAGCCTATTTACCGTTGGAATGAAGTGTGTGACGAAGGCAGCATGTAATACAACTATCTGTCTGGATGTTCATCGCTCTCACAAAGTGGCATCTGTTTTTGGATGGTTGTGCCGCATTCACATTTGTTTGAGTCAGTAGTGTAGGAATTTGGTTGGCTGTACTGCCTACGTAAAAGAAATGTCATGTTTTGTCCTTGTGTTCATTTAATCGGTTATTTTTGTCCTGTTGTTTTGTTTCACAGGGAAAGCTGAGATTGCTGCTTGATAAAAAAGCTGTATTGTAGGCTTTATTTTTTTTGTTAAGAACAATGCAACCTGCAGGGATGGGCACTCTCCTGAGTCCCAGTGAGACTGATGGGAAAAGATTTTGTTTGCATGTTCCCACTGGGGGTTTTCATTGACGTTCTTTACTGTAATTGTTCCTCTCAGGTACAATGAAAGAGGTAAGCCACCACGAAGCCGTACGCAGCTGGGAACTAAAGTCTACTGTTTGTGGCGTGGGTGTGTCAACTGTAGGATTTCGTAGGTGGTGTTGTTTCAGGTCTTGGTAGGCTTATACTATTTTTAGAGTTATCACATCCACCTTTGTCATCCTGACTATTCTAAATACAGGCACTGGGATTGCATATGATTTACAAATCTTGGCTAAAATTTACAGATATGAAGAGACTGAGTTAAAATACTGAGCTCCTGTTTACCATGGGTACAGTAATATTAAGCAATCTATTTGAGCCTCCTTTTGCCTTCAGACCTGTCTTAATTCTTCATGGCAAACACTCATCAAGGTGCTGGAAACATTTCTCAGAGATTTTGGTCCATAGTGACACGACAGCATCCCACAAGCGCTGCAGATTGGTCCACTGCACATGATGTGACTTTCTCATTCTACCCCATCCCAAAAAGTGCTCAGGTGTTACTAAGGGAACCAAAGTATGCCAAGTAAATATCCCCCATGCCTTTACATCACTATCCTGAACCTACCATCTGAATGTTGCAGCAGGCACTCATCTGTCCAAGCATGTTTTTCCAGTCTTCTTTTGACCAATTTTTGGTGAGGCCCAGCAAATCTTAGCCTCAGTTTCTTGTTCTTCAGGAGTAACACCCAGTGTGGTCTTCTGCTGCTGTAGCCTATCTGCTTCAAGGTTTGTCAAGTTCTGCATTCAGAGATGCTTTTCTGCAAACCCTGGTTGTAACAAGCGGTGGAGGTACTGTTGCCTTGCTTTTGGCTTTAAGCAGCCTGGCCATTCTCCTCCCATCACCTCTGGCATCAACGAGGCATTTTTACCCAGAGAGCTGCTGCTGCTTTTTCAGTCCATTTGCCGTCAGCAGTTTCTGAAATGCCACCACCAACCATACCACATTCAAAGTCACTTAAATCACCTTTCTGCTCCATTGTGATGCTTCAGGTTGAACCTGAACATCTCTACATGCCTAAATGCACTGAGGTGCTGCTGTGTGATTGACTGATTATATATTTGTGTTACTGGATTGAACAGATTTACCTATAAAATGGATTTCTACTAGCTAGCTACTCTACCAGAAGACTTTCATTTTGGTTATTAGCTTCAGTGTGAAACACTACTGCAAAAACACTATGTCAACTTTAAACATGGTAATATCATTAAGATCAATAACATGAACAGTAACACCAACATTATGTCTCATCTCAACAGAGTTTGTAGCAGCAGCGGTTCGGTCTCATTTCGACGACTGTCCAGACTCCCACCGACACTTCTGCTTCCACGGCACGTGCCGCTTCCTTATACTGGAAGAGACACCCGCATGTGTGTAAGTTAGTCGATTTATGGTTATAAAAAACCACTTTTGCATCCTGTCTGTGGTTCTCACATGAAAAAAACAACAATTTTACAGTTTAAAGCTGAAACTGAAATTTAAGGCACTGCAATCCTGCTAATGTACAACCTGCTGTTCAAAAGTGTTGCAACACTGAGCAGAATGTAAATGGAAAGAATTATTTGAAAAACATTTCAACGTCACACTGAACAGAAAATGATACCAAGGCAGTGTTACGTCAGCAAGATCACCTCATCACCTTTGCCTTTGGTGACAGTCTGCACTTTGGGAATGAGGAGACCCATTGCAGATGTTTTGAAATCTAAATGCTTGTGATTAACTGGTGTAGAATATCAGCTGCTCAAAATTTTGAGATCTCCTGTTTCTTTTTTTTTTTTTTTGTTTGTTTGTTTTTGTTTTTTGGTTAATAAAGCTCCAAACACTTAAACAAGTCAGGACTGAAAGCAGGCCAACTAAGCAGTTTTAAAAAAAAAAAAATAAATAAATAATAATTTCTTCATTTGGTTTGGGATCGTCTTGTGGAAACAAACAAAGCCTTCCCTCAGGAAGTAAAGTGTTGCTTGAGCCATCAGACCATCAGTGAGTGCATCATAATCTTATTCATGTCAAAGGAGTCCGCAGTGTTTTATTATCTCAAATATGGTTTAGTCTTTATGGCAGAATCTAAAGCTGCTTTTGTGGATAAAAATACAAACCTTTGTCACTGATGTTGTGGTTTTTTGTTTTTTTTTCTTTTTTAATTTTATTTTATTGCTGAGCTAACGCAACGATGTCCAGTACAGGATATTTTTTTAAATGTTTTTAAACATTAAAAATATCCCGTGGCCCTAGTTTTCAGGCCTGAAAATTGTGGCCAGTTAGTGCTTACAGAGAGTTCCTTGGATTTTGTGAATCTTTTATTATGTCATATACCAATACAGATAATGAAATCTCCATATTTGCAAAATTGTTGAAGTTTCAACCCCCCCCCTCTTTACACCTAAAAATAACAAAAAACCTCTGCTTTACAGGCGTTACATAAACCTAATTATTTGTGAGATGTTCCACCGAGTGTGTAGGGTTTGTTTTTGGTATTATATCGAGCCTTTCTATATAATTTTTGGTGACCAGAAATAATTCGAGCCTTTAAATCATTTAGTTCACATCAAGATGGCCCTGTTCTGTGATAGTGCTGTTCTGCTACCGTTTGCAAAATCATTTGCATTCGACAACGACATGCATTCTGGTGTCTGTGGTATGGCCTGTATTTGTATAGCGCTTTACTTGGTCCCTATGGACCCCAAAGCGCTTTACACTACATTCAGTCATCCACCCATTCATACACTGGTGATGGCAAGCTACATTGTAGCCACAGCTGCCAGAGGCAAGGCTGCCGGACACTGGCGCCACCGGGCCCTCTGACCACCACCAGTAGACAATGGTTGAAGTGTCTTGCCCAAGGACACAACGACCGAGTTCGAGCCGGGGCTCGAACCGGCAACCTTCCGATTACGATACGAACTGCCAACTCTTGAGCCACGATCACCACGTATCAATATGATTCATCGGATACTGGATGAAATCACAATCTTTAACTACAACTGTTGTAACTTTCCATTTTAGCCAGCAGTGGTGTCATGAAAGTCCATCAGCGGCTCTTTTTCATCCAGATCTTCTGTGTTGCAGATGTCATCCAGGCTTTGTTGGGATGAGGTGTGAGCATGCAGACCTCCTCGCTGTAGTTGCAACCAATCACAGGCAACAGACCATTGCCACGGTGCTGGTGTTGTGTGTGATTGGGTGTGTTCTCATCATGGTGTTATGTACAGTCTTACAGTAAGTTACATAAATATATTGTGCTGTAAGCAACAGATTAACTGAAAATAAGGTGAAATTGATGCCACAGTGAGTTTGCTTGGTTCTATTTTTCTTCCAGCTGCTGGTGGAGGCAGGACTGTCGCAGGCGCAGCCACGCACATCACTATGTTACAGAAAAGCACAGCGTGTCCTGCTGTCCATCTGAGAGTGGTACTTGACTTTACTTTCTTATTGCAAAGTGCATTTTTAACTTCATAGTTCCACTTACACACTGCAGGGGATGCAGTGTCCATTAGATGAATATAAGAGGGTGGAAGCTGAGAGCAGTGAAGACTGTGTGCAACTAATGTGGGCTGTCAACATTTGCCGTGTTTGCACAGAGAGTGCATCCATTTATCTGTCTGTGATTATGGTTAAAAAATTCTGTTATGGACATTATTTTTAATGAAATCATTTCTGTTTCTCAATACTTTCTGACAGCTGTGTGTGGCTCAGAGTTGTTTGAAGAGCTTCTGTATTAAGCACAAACAGGCCACAGAGAATTCTAGTAAAATCTTGTTAGGGACTCTTTTTAGACTAGTGAACACCAATCTGTGAACATGTTTGTGACTGGACAACAATGCAGATAGAAGGTGCAATCACAAAGATTCAAAATGCTGGGAAACAAACAATTTAAAAAAACTTAGCAGATAAATATATATCACATAACTTTTTTCTTTCAAGGTCAACTTTGGACTGCTTGGGGTACTTTATTAGTAGTAGTTTTTAAATTCTTATATTTTGCCCTCAGTTATCCCCTTGAACTGAATTTATGATGTGCGCTTCACCCCACCCAGGCAGTTGAGGCAGCTGGTGGCCCCTCCCCGACTGCAGTTCTGCTGTAGCACTCTTCCTATTGCAAGGGAGTTTGTTCTTCCCACTATTGCCAAGTGCTCGTGTTGGGTTATGTGTTATAATTTTGTAGGATCTTCACCTAGCTATATAAAGCAACTTGATTGTGTAGGTCTGGCCAGTAAACTGTGTGCTGGTGCATGCTGGCAAAATATACTACTTTAAAAGTCTTAAACTGTTGATTACTAGAACTTTGAATTCAGTTAAAAGTCCCGCTCCTGCTCCTGCTCTCCATCATTGGGATTACAAACTGTGGGCTCTTCAGGTTATAGATGGAGACCCAGCTCTCATCAGCAGTGACGATCCCTGTGACAAGGGTTCTGTTAGTTGATAGTGACTGTTATTTTTAGATCACTTCTATGAGGGAGCTAAAAATAGAAGGCTCTCTGGAAGTAGGAAAGGGGTCCAAAAAGCAGAGTTTCTATGAAAAAAAGAAAAAAAAATTATCATCATACCTCATGTACCACAACAGCGTCACCAATTTAATGTTCGTCTTTTTTTGTGGAATTTGTTGATAATCTTCTGAATAACTATTTAGACAATTCCTTAACATAAACATAAATGTTTGGGCTTTGTCTTTCAGTGGTCTGAGAAAACATCTCACTTGAACATGAGCTCTTCGTATCATGCCGTGTTCAGTCTTCCTCATCTGCCTGGTCCTCAAACCCCACGGCTTGCATCCAGAGTGGTACAGCAGGCCAGAAGCGAAGTGATAATACAGTATCTTCAGTGTGACTGAGGTAGGCCTTCTTCATGTGGGAGGTTAAATGCTCCATTTCTCCTATCTGATGACTGGGACCTTTTGGACTTCAACAATCTAGGGATGTGTTTGCTTTGCTCTTTGATTCTATGGAAATACTCAGAATTGCAGCAGACTGTTTGACCCTCTGAGACTGATGCTGCCGCCAAATCCTGCATGAGAAGAGCTCTGTGTGTCCTGATTAGAGTTTATGGCTGGCCTAAAGGACATGGGAATTTATCTATAAGGCCATTAATCACCCTGTGTGGATGCTGAATAGAAAAGGCGTTTATTTCAAGCTGCAGGACAAGAATAATTCACTTGAGTCATACATCCCCAATTCCTATTTTTGTCTTTTAATATCTTTGCACATTTTTCATCAGAACACTATGAGCACGAAGGACATTTTAATAATTTATGGTGTGGGGAAACTGGTGCTTTAACATATTTTAGTGTCTGTTTTTAGGGAAGGAACTCACTTCACTCGACAGAAGTAGAAATTGTTAGACTCATGCACATTGATTTCCTGATCTTAAATCAAAATTTATATGCAGAGACTGCAGCTTTAAGTTATTCCTGTAGCGTTTTTGATGAAACTTTCTTTAAGCGAAAATGGTTGTCAGTTTCCGTTTTTTAATTCCTAAGCTGTACCTGTACATGTGCATGCATCAGAGGTTCTTTTTTTCCCCTTCTTTTTTTAAATTTGCAAGCAAGAACTCTACCAACACGAGTGGCCACTTTATCCTACAGTACCTTTGGAAAATTGCACTCATCTGCAAGCTTCTTCACTGCTTATAAAAAAGCTAAACAAAACAGCACTCACTGCACGATGTAGACACTTAAACGCATCCACATACGAGAGATGCCGTTTCTAACTGCCTGAACGAGCACTGATGGGACAAAGCACGTGGTTTGCACATATACCCCTAAGCATGCATGCACTTGAATCACAGCTTTTATTTTAAATGCAAAGCATACGAGTGCCGTGTTTATAGCAATGCTCAAAAAAAAAGGAAAAGGAAAAAAGCCTCTGAAGTTTAAAGTGGTTATTTTGAAATTTCTAAATAATTTTATGTTACTGGTGAGGGAATTAAAGGACCAATTGACACTATTGTGAAGCATGTGCACATGCTTTGTGTGTTCACTGTGAATGTGATGGCGTTTCTATGCCAAAAGCCTCTGAGTGGATGATAAACTTGTCTTTGTTTACAGTATGTGATTTGTGCATTGCAGAATTTGCATGTCTATTGCAGGATTGAAACAGATATATTTGGGGGATTCGCTGGGTGAACACATCCCGCTGTTGAGCTTCTCATGCATTATCCCTTTATGGTGCCAGACTTATGCTGGCACAACTGGAAAGCTTCCATTATTTGTTTTCCAATGAAGAATTAAATATGCAAGTGTGTGTCTGTGTGTGTCTCTTTCATATGTGTCTCTTAATTGCTGTTCCATCTCTCAAGTCTCTTTCTATTCCTTGCGTGACCTTCTTTTCACTTGTGAAGCTCTCTCGAAATACCCTAATTTTCTGATCTTCTACTCTATTTTTCTGTTCCACTGAATATTTCAAGATGCAGTAATGCCAACACGGAACTCTGAACCCCAGGCACATTTGAACAAAGAGCTGCAGTCTTGAGTGCTTTTATGGCTGAGGGAAATGTTTTGTCCAGCTTCTTCTATATAGCCATTCAGCCTGTTTATTTATTAATGTCTTTATTTCATAGAATCTATACCCATTCATATTAAAACATTCATCCTCCGATACGAGGCCGCTTCACGTGCTGACATGCTGGGCTTTTGTTTCGATTGTAAGTCACTGGATTGACGTCTTCCCTCATGACATGCTACACCTCTGCTCTTCCCTTTGGCTCTCTGCATGAGAAGCTTCGTTTTGTTTTTTTTTGCAATCCCATTATGCCTGCAATTGGATTTCTGTGGAGCCCTTTAGAGCCGTCTGGCTGAGCTACTAAACCAGCTTTAAATTAAGCAGCTCTTACGGATGACTCCCTAAAGATATACAATACCCTTCAACGTACAAACAGTCGAATGGGGAAAACATTCAACTGGACACGACTCAAAGAAAGTGAAAATACAACTTGGGGGGAAAATAGTGTTGATTCATGTTTTATGAACACTGTGAACACTTCTCTTTTGAAAATTAAGAACATTAAATCTTTTTTGGAAGAATGTCAATCCATATTCTATAAGAAGCTGGAGCTTTGCTGTAAATAGCAATTCCACTTCGGTCTCTCTGCAGCTCTTTTGATCCTCAGTCCAACATTCCCGGTATCTGCCTCTGACCAGATGGTTTAAAGTGGGTACTTACAAAGGTATTAGGGTTAAGCAACCCTGCCTTGTTCCCCTCACTGCTAAGCACTGAAAAATATCATTAGGGATGATCAGAGCTTATTAGCTCCTGTAAAGCGGCCTGCTAATGAATAACCTTTTAAAGAAATGTACCTGCATAGCTGATGCTGAGCAGAAATTGAGAGAATGCAGCCAACTTTCAGGACACTTTATTTTACAGCAAGACTCCTGCCATGATATTTCAGCTGATCTGTGGATGTTTGCAGAGTTTTGTACCTGTTCTGTTTCCATGACTCTGGCTTTGAATATGTCTTTAGTTTTTCTGTGGCTGCTTTAATATAGAGCCAGAGAATGTTTATTTATTTTATGTGACTTGACATAATCAATTGCAAATACATTTGCTGCCCACAATTCATAGCAGCTCTGCGCAGAGCAGATGGTTACTCGGTTGTTTTGTATAATTTCCATAAATGTGGGGACAAGTTCCAAATAACCAATTATTAAAAAAGATGGTAAAAGAATTGACATGTCCCGTGTGCTGCAAAAACATTTCTGGGCTTGTCTTCTACCTTGGTGCCAGCAGACATTTTAGCCTGATGAGCAGATATGACATTATAGTTTGTGTCTTTGCTTCTCTGTAGACTTCAGTGCTGATTTTTTGCAGTCACCCACCTTAAAGTCACTGACATCAATAAAATATAAATCAAGTCAATGCACACAGCCATATAGATGTGCTCAATACGACCTCACTGGTTATTTGTGCTGGTCTTATTATTTCAGAAACCACTGATCAACTGGGATCTTTCCCAAACAAGCATCTTTAGGGTTTACAGAGAATAGTTGGTTAAAGAGAAAATACCTAGTGAGCAGCAGTTCTCTGGGGGAAAATGCACTGTGGCTACTACAGGTCAGAGAATAACCAGACTCCTTTGAGCTGATAGGAAGGCAACAGCATCAAAACACGTTACATCCAAGGTATGCAGAACAGCATCTCTGAACGCATAACACCTTGAACCTTGACGACCACACAGGGACTTCAGTCAAACAGGAAAATTAACACATTTGGACAGTAGATTAAGAAAAAAAAGTTGCCTCGTTTGATGAGTCTCGATTTCTGCTGTGACATTCAGATGTTGGGTCAGAATTTGGCTTAAAACATCAGAGAACCAAGAATCTATCCTTTGGGACAATGTACCAAATGACCTGATTATTATTGCTGAACATGACCATTCCTTTATGACCACAGCGTTCCCATCTTCTAATGTCACAAAGCTCAGATCATCTGAAAGTTCTCTTGGACATGGCAATGCACTAAAATGGGCTCTAGTCTCCACACCTTGATCCAACAGAGCACCTTTGGGATGTGGGGAACAGGAGATTTGCATCATGGATGCGCACATGCCAAACAGCATATGGCAATTGCATGCCATCATATCAACATGGACCACAATCTCTCAGAAATGTTTTCAGAACCTTGTCGAAGGTCTGACAGTTTGCTGCCTCACTTCATATTCTCTATTTTCAGAGACACAGTATAGTTAGAGGTTTATTTTTCCCAACATACTTTATAATACAAAGACATGAAAGGTGCACATACGTATAACTATACAATATGTTAAGATTTCTTTACATTTTTCTATCAGCATTTCATTTGTCTTATGAGGATGAAGTAGTTTGATATACTTAAGTCAACAGTCCATACATTATTTCGCTAATTAAGCCAGTGTTGTTCTGAGTAGATTTCACTTGACACCATTTGTTTCTACTGTAACCAAACAAATTTCCCACGTGTGGGACTAAAGGTTATCTTGTCTTATGACTCATGTTAGTTCATATGCTGCTGGAGCCGTGACGGCAGCTCATCCAGTGAACTCAGCCGATGCTCTTGAGGAACATCTAGTTGGCCATCCTTATGTCTGTCTAAAAGGAAGCCGTGAATACCCATAGACCGAGAAGTGAGGTAATCATTAACATAATGGTCCCCAATATGAGCTACTCTATCAGCTGGCACACCACATTTTTGCAGTGCCTGACTAAAGATGGCCGGACTGGGCTTTGCTACACCAGCCTCTTCTGATGTTATTAAAAAGCTAAAGTATGACAGCAGCCCACAAACATGTAAGATTGCTTCCAGGCGGTTGTCAAAGTTGGACACCACACCCAGCTTCAGTCCAAGAGAAGAACAACTCTCCAGAGCCTTCTTTGAGTCTGGAAATACCTGAAACAAAGGAATATTATACGGTTTAACATGACTTTCTTCTAACATCGGGGGCAAAGTTTAAGTTGCTTTACAAGTCAGATATTTAATGTGCTCTGTTTTTCTGGTTCAGTATGAAATGCTTATTATGATGATTATAGTTAAAAAAATACACATCCTGTAGCCTTTATTTATATATCGTTGCATAAAATTTAAAAAAGCATTATTCAAGGAACTGTTTAAAATCTTTAAACAAGGTGTTTTAGGTGTATGAACGTGTCAGTGATCATTTACCTCCCAGTTATCTGCGCTGCAGAAGTTATGGTAAAGATTGTTGGCTACTGTGTTTAACAACTCTGGCTCCTGTGCACCGCACTGAGAGAGAGTGTCCCGCACCACCCCCCTCCACCATGACTGTCCATTCAGGCCCTGACTGATGCCATAGTTTGGGTATCTACTGGAATACTGTCGATAAACCTGCCGGAAAGCAGCGTCGACCTCCACAGGACTGAGGCTCAAGCCCATACGCTCTGCCTCCTTGCAGTACTGCTCTCCCACAGATGAGCGCACCTTCAGCAGGGTGTCCTTCACATCCCACAGCACCCAACGCAGAGGAGCTCGCATCACACCTGATGGACACCAAAGAGAGAAGACAACAGCTGAGCAAAATATGAGTTATCTAATCAGGCTGTTTCTCACAGAGAAACATGTTTGAATATTATTACCATTATTTCTTTTCTTGTTACAGGAACTGTTTGTCAGGGTGACGATTTTAAGACATTCAAAACTGCTGCTGTAATACTAAGCGTGACCAATTTGAACACTGGTCAACAACATTTCCTGTATTTTTATTACACTTTTATTATTGAATATGTTTTAATTATAGTCTGACACATATAACAACATGACCAGCCTGAAGAGGCTCAGAGGACATCAAGAACAAATAACCAGACAATGAACAGAAAACCAAGAAAATATTTGCTGAACCACAGCGTTTATTAGCCACAGTCATTAATGATCCATAGTCATTAATGATCTATTGTACAACTGCTTGTCTGTGTCGTACCTACCAAGGTGTGATGATAGTGAAAGTGGCCAGTAGGTGACACTGTGGAGATTCGTGTCAGATTCGTGTTTTACATTGAAACTGCAACATAATCCTGGCATTACTGCTTCAAATATTTTACTGTGTCACGAATATGACGCACGGCTAACAGACAGAGAGACAGACAACCATCCAAACTCACGTTCACACCTATTGCCAATTTAGAATAACCAAATAACTAACGATAACTAACCACATGTCTTTGGACTCTGGGAGGAAGCCAAAACTCACGCAGAAAGGTTCTGCCCAGATTGTGGAGGAACTCAGGACCTTCTTGCTGTGAAACAACGGTACTAACATCATACCACTGTGCTGCGCAGGTCGTCTAATGCTATTAAAATACTTCAGACCCTTCTACTATCCACGTACAGAGGTGTCTGATCTTCCAGGAATGGCGATATTATTTTCACGGAGGACTGGCTGGTCAGTGTGCAATGACCTCATACCTGTTGATCTCTAACCTGGAACATATTAGGTTGGCAGCACAATTACCATGGGGGTATACCCCGCTGGATAAGTCCAAATCCTGTTTCGTTGTATAGCTCCAGGTTTCAGTTCAACTCATATTTGGTTTTAGCAACGTGTTTCTTGCCTCCGAGCTCACCATAATTGGATATGTACGAGTGGAGTTTGAGAATAACTACGTAGCGTTTCTCTGACCAGTGTCTCGTGAAAACAAACTAACGTACCTGTCAGCACACAGCAGTTTAACGGCAGAGACCAAAGCTTCACCTTACAGCAAAAACCTCAAATTAGAAAAATGCCGAAATGTTACTGAAGTCTTCTCAGCTGTCAACGAAAGTAAACAGCGACTAAAGCTAGCTACCTGCTTTCTTCTTCGTCCTCTTTTCCCCTCTGTTCTCTGAGTGGCGGCTGCTACTGCCATCTTCTGAAACAAACAGTAATAATTCACACACAAAAAAACATAAAACCCCCCAATAAAATACCAATTATTCTTCCACGTCTCCCAGCTTGTTACTACACACAATAAGCGGCTGTTTAATAATTCTGGTGGAAGCTCTGGTGGCGTTTCTCTACTTATATAAGGACTAAAATAGCGTACACATACATCCATTCCAGTAGATGGCGGTATGGCCAAAAAGAAGCAATGAAAAGCGTCATCATGCACGCATGCGCGTAGACTCACATGGCATAAAGTGGCAGTAGAAACAAAACAACTGTCACTCGTCAACATTTCCATGACATGTAGTCTTTTTTAATTAGTTTTATTATTTTTCCAAGACGTAAGTATAATCTGATGCTGCTGAATAATGGCAACTCCAGCTATTCGGATGTTTCGGAAGTTAGAGGGCCTGTTCTGTGTCTACAAACCTGCTGGTGTTCACTGGAAACTGGTACGGGACAGCATCGAGACAAATCTTCTTAAAGGTGAGTGTAGTTTGTTTTTCACTGGTATCTTGTGGTCCTGTTATCAGTCACCCATGCGTGCTGTTAAACTGAGCCACGATGCAGCTAATACTCAGCATGCCTTTAACTTAACATCTGAATGTCCTGTGCGTGTATTACACCTCAGGTTTGAATGCTGCGCCTTCCCAGCCACTTCCCCACGAGGTTCGACTCTTAGCACAACCCAGACATGAGAGTGAAGCGTCCAAAGGACTCACGGTATCAGCAGTATCGGTTCCTGTACTGTCCAAGCACCCTCTGGGTATGTAAATCCACCTTACTGAAAATTTTAACAAGTGTTGTCTCCGCTCTGAAGATACATTAACAGATACATTAAGATACATTTATCTGACCTCATGGTCCATGCAGCTGTTTTGTCAGCATCATTGTGAAAAATAGAAATCAGCTGCACCAACCTCTCATCCCTATCACGCCTCCTCTAAAGTATAAACACCTTCACAACACAGTCAGATGCTTTAGTTTGCAGTAAATCATCTCTGCTCTCTTTTCAGTGGAAATCATCAGGTGGCAAAGTTCACAGCCCTCCATTTACAAAAAAAAAGACAAAACTTAAAATCTGTTACTTTTACAGAACAAGTGAAAAAAGTACACTCTCTTTCTTTTCTACAGTTTCACATGTCGCAACATTAAAAAAAAAAATCCTCTGGTCTCCAGCAAGTCTTCACATTTGGTAAATATGACCTCGGATGAACAACAGTGGATAACATAATTTTGTGTCATTGTTTATTTAACAAAAATTAAGCCAAATTTCAGAGGCAGTGTGTGGAAAAAAACAAATACACAATTGTGTGTACACTTTGATTGATTGATCATCAGCCAGTGTGACCACCTTTATAAAAGCAGAAAGAGACAACAGAATGAGGCAGTTGTTATTGCATATCAACCTGGGACATGTTATAAGGTCATACCAAACAATCTGAAGTCCACCATTCTACAGTTGGAGTGATTATTATAATATAGAGAGATGAGACCAAAGTGGAAATGTTTGGCCATAATGGTCATTGGCCATTTTTACACTCTGCCTCAGCATTTCAGAAGCCGAGATAAATAAATGAGACACAGTGTGTCGTGTTGTTGTTCATCTTAGGTTGTATTTGCGTCATTTTTGATAGCAGATGATATTTGACACATAAAACCTTTGATTTAAAAGAGGTTGTACTTTCTTTTTCACAACTTTTTTTTTCCCACTTTGATATTGAACAGTGTTTATAACTGTTTTCTGATTGATTCAGATTTCTGTGTCTCCACCGTTTTACCCTGTAACAGGTCATCTATGAAATCTGCTTTCAATTTAGATGTGACTGGAGTAAATTAAACCTCAGGTGTGGTGAATAACACTGTAGTGAGTGAATATAATGTTTCATTTTGATCTTAGTCACAGGACCTGAATTCCAGCATATTCGGGTTGGAGTCGGACATCGCCTCGATGCTTTCTCCTCTGGTGTTCTAGGTATAATTTTAGAGTTGTTCATTTGAAAAATTTAATTTGTTAATTACAGTGTTGGCATTCGTTTTGTGAATCATCTGAGAATATCCACATATTTCTAAAATGTAGTTCTTGCCATTGGGAATGGAAACAAGGCGCTGAATGATTTCTACACCACAAGAGTGACGAGGGTAATTTGTAATTTTCTCTCAGACATAAACTGATGCAGTTCAGATCCAACGCTGACAGATCCAATTCTACAATATTTGTTGCAGGATTATACCCTGGAGGCTGAATTTGGAACTGCAACAGATAATTTCACTAACACAGGTCGAGTTGTGGAAAGGTCCACCTATGGTATGAATCATTTCTCTTTTAGTTTGAGCTTCCTCAATCTTTCACTTAAAATAACAAAGTCTTTTTCGATAAAGTATCATGGCGGCACAAAGGTGTTGTGTTTAGAATTGTCACCTCGCAGCAGGGAAGGGGTCTTGGCTACGAATCCACTAACCTGCTGGAGTCTTTGTGAGGACTATGTTCTCCCAGTCCTTGTGCTGGTTTCTCTCCAGTCCATAGACATGCATGTCAGTTTAACTCTAAAATATGGTGACTCTTATGGTGACTCTAAATTGGCTGTAGGTGTGAATGTGAGTTGTCTGTATCTCTTTGTTAGCCCTGCAACAGAATGCCGACCTGTATGGGGTGTACTCCACCTCTTGCCTTATGGCAGTTCAGCCCTGCCTGTGACTGAATTGTGTATGTGGTTTTAAAGGTTTTATAAGAGCAGTTCTAATTTATATACCTGAAGTGCAAGAATATAAGCAAAACACTTGTTATGTGAACTGATGTCCCTTTAGATATACTTAAAAAAAGCTGTCTCCTAGATCACATCACACAGGATAAGCTGGAGAGAGTGCTGTCAATGCTGGAGGGAGTCAACCAAAAAACGTTGTTGACGTAAGACGTTACATTTCTGTAAACCTAATAATGGCATCTTTTGCCCTCTGCTTTTGCATAAGACCCTCTGTAAATATTTGCAACAGTACTAAATGATATTTGATTAGTTTCTTTTTTGCTGTACAGGTATTCCAACATAGACATGCGCTCACAGGAAGCCTATGAGATGGCTGTGCAAGGTTTACTGGGTCCAGAGGGGAAATCGACACCCATCTTGACCGGCTTGCGTTGCATTCGCTTCCAGCCTCCCAACTTCACATTAGGTAATCTTCACTTGAACACATGAAACATATTTGATGATTTAAAAAAAAAAAAAAAATGCGGGTCAGGTTTCAAACATGTCTCCTGTTTTAACAGAGGTGCAGTGTCTAAATGAGACTCAGAAGTATCTGCGTAAAATTGTGCATGAGATAGGACTGGAACTGCGTAGCACAGCAGTGTGTAATGGAGTACGACGCACCAGAGACGGACTTTTTACCCTACAGGACGCTCTGATCCATCACCACTGGACTGCTGCTGATGTCATGCAAGCCATCCAGTTGTATCATTCCACTAAGAAAAATAAAAAACGTTCTAAGGCAGCGAACAAGACCTCTGCATTACAAACGTCTGAAGACAATATCACAGAAACTCAACAAAGTGAAATTAATGAAGGAGTGGCTAGGTAGGTCGTGTAAAATAACTGGTCACTTAAGGCCTATCATTGACCTATGACCCGATCAAAAAAATATTTTATGATGCTGCATAACTTCCCACAGTTTAGCTCAGTCAGGAAAGAGGTTTGCAGACTAGAAATCCCAGTGAACATTTGACCAGGATTTGTATACAGGATGTGTATACAAATGGCTGTAAACAGTTAAAGCAATACTTTTGTAAAACCCATTGAATTAAACCCAGAAGTCTGCACACATCAATCGATATAAAATTCACTGTGGTGGAAAACAAAAACTGTATTTTGCAGTGCTGTAGTATTGCTTAATTCCTTAATGTTAATATTATTTCTTATATTCTGAATTAATTTAAAATAATAAAGAGCAAAAAGAATGCACGTGTTTGATTATGGTATCATTTTAATTGCTGTGGGTTTGGGTTTTTTTTTGTTGTTGTTTTTTTTTAGGTCTGTAGATGAGTTCAAATACATGCTTTACTGGCATAAATACTCCCCCAGCTGGCCAAAGGTCAACATTACACTTGTTTTGTTGGCTCCAGACATTGATTAAATTTAAACCAGTAATCTCAAACTAGTAGTGATTAGACTAACTGGAGTCATACTCAGGTCTGATCCTTGTTAAGTTTCAGTGTATGTGGGAAATAAACCAAAGAAAAGCAGCCAGCTTTCCCATTGAGAGAAATGATAGAGGGTCTGTGCCACAGGATAAAAATGGTAACTTGAAATAAAACCACTCTGCTTCAATTTAAAATGTTTGGGGTTTTTTTTTCACGGCATTATGGTGATGTCTAAGATTAAAGAACTTAGTAATGTGAAATTATTTATGGGGAAAAGAGCTGAATTCTCAACAGCTCGTGCACAGCAGGGATCCAGCTCCAAATAGGCAAAACTGGAGCCCTGCAGGGCCTGAGCTGTTGTTCTTTAACTTTTATCATTGGCTTGTTTTTCTGGCTCACCACCTGCCCTTGTTCTGATGTGGATGTGCATGCATTTTTCTATTTTTGCTTGCTGAAAGACAAAAAACTATAACCATGTTAAGCTCATCTGCAATAGCAGAAAAATCTACCATTGCCAGGTAGTTTGATGTTGTTGTTGTTGTTTTTAACATGTTTAAGCCTGAAACAGAAATAACAGAAATAACCACATTACTCAACTGAACTTCTCATAGGTGGGTACATGAAAAACATGGGATCAGTCCAGTTCTCTTTCCCACAACACCTCCTTTGGGACTATATGAGATTATTGCAGTGGCGCCATTGTTGACATGCTCTTCATACCATTGTTGGACTTGTTGTTCCACTGCTAACACAGTTGTCTTTGTCAGTCTGGAAACCTATAACTTCCACAAGGGCACAAATTAAGTACACAAGCAGACGTTGTTTATCTGGAGATTTATTAATCATGAGACACGCCATTAAAACAATTGGTTTAAAGCTACTTGGTCACAAAGGATATGCACGGGAACATAAAAATACATTTACATATATAACTGTTGATCATGTCACTGGCACTATAATTATAGGGGAGTAATGTTTATTCATAATTATGTGTCAGACCTGACAGTTGTGATGACTGAATTAAGATGAATGCCAACTTAGAAGAAAGGCTAAACAAAATCACAAAAAAGCAAGTATAATTATGTTTAATATATATTTAATATAATAATTATTTACCACTGTACTAGATTTGCTCTAGGTCACATGTTCTCTTGATCTCTGGAAATATCTGAATGGGGTATTCTCCTGTTTAAATTAATCATACTATATACACATTTACATTAAATTTCAGTATAGTAAATCCATAAAGTGAAGAGGGTGTAGACTAAACATTTAGTAGATGTACAACAACAGAGATGAACTTTGTGAAATTGTAACTAAAAGCTTAAACTTGTGATTTTAGTTGTTACAGCTTCATCTGGAAAAATGTCAATCATGTGATTTGAAATTATTTGAAGTTGCACAATATTGCACAAAAATTGTCATATTGCAAGATAAAACACACACGGTGCAAATATAATTAAATACAGTAAGCTTGTATATGCATTAAATTATTGGGTAGTTATTAAGCAAACACTGAAAAAGCCTTCACTTTTTTAACTATATAACTTTGGTCACTACTAACTATAAACTACTATTCTAATATAAGGCCTTTGAAGAAATAATTGTATATCTAAATATAACGACACTGAAAATATGCAGACATGTAATACAAGTAATATAATATAATGCACTGAGTTACAAGAAAGCCAGATGAGTACAGCGTGTTCTTGTTTTCAGGATTTCACCACTTGTCTTGTTTTTTTTTCTTTTCTTTTTTTTTAAAGACAAACACATTTGTTCAGCAACATCTTGAGCTTTTTTTCTGTTCTGGCTCTTTGTGCAACACTGTGGCTTCTTCTCTTGAGTCAATTCTTTGACTCAGCTTCCTGGCAACAACACAGCAACAGTGCAATCAGCTGATGACACAGCAGTCGACTTTACAGGGCATATCTTAAAATATGTGGTTTTAGAGGAAAAACAATACAATTATATACATACCTGGCTACAACTTCCAAAGACTGGATCACGTTTTCACCTGTGGCAGCACTGCACTCCATAAACTCGAAGTCATATTCCTGTGGAGTTGAATGAATATCTGCACTCACTGTGGGTGTTTTGATCATTAAAACTACTGAACTGAATGTGACTGTTTCATGAGTGGGTGTAATGCAACATATTCGCACCTTAGCAAGAATTTCCCCCTGATGAGTTTTAACCCGTCGTTCAGAACAGTCGCTCTTGTTTCCAAGAAGCAAAACAGTCACATTTTCAGCAGCAGACTCCTGCAGAACAGGAATTATTTTGATAATCTGCACATGTTATTACAAACTAGTCTAACTTTGCAGGCTAGTTAAACTGTTTCAGACACTCACGTCCCGTCCACTATAAATAGTTGATGTTTAAGATTTATCAATACTTTTTTCTACTAATAATCAAAATATGTGCTGCTGTTTTAAATACACACTTCAGTATCACACTTATAGGCCACTTTATTAGGTATACCTGTTAGTACCCCCCATCGGACCCCTTTTTGCCTTCAGAACAACATTAATTTTTCCTGGCATTGATACAACAAGGCACTGAAAACATTTCCCAGAGAGTTTGCCAAAAAACCCCAAACATTAAACACCACCACCAGCCTGAATAAGGCAGGACTGATCCATGCTTTCATGTCATTTACACCAAATTCTGACCTCAGCATACGAATGCTGCAGCAGAAATCGAAACTCATCAGACCAGGCAACGTTTTTCCAGACTACCGTTAACCAACTGTGATGAGCTTGTGTGAATGTAGCCTCAATTTCCTGTTCTTAACTGCCAGGAGTGGCACCCGGTGGGTTATTCTGCTGCTGTAGCCCTTCTCCTTCAAAGCTGATAAGTATTGTGCATTCAGAGATGCTCTTCTGCATACCTTATGGTGGTTATTTGTAAATTTTTTTTTAAAGTTACTGTTGCCTGCTTATCAGATTGAAGCAGCCTGACCATTCTCTGATCTCTTGCAACAAGGCAGGTTGTGAGAGAAAAGTTTATTGTAGATGAGTGTCTGAAATAGATCCAACAACCATGTTCACAGTCACTTAAATCATCATTCTTCCTTGTTCTGATGCTCTGTTTGAACATCAGCAGGTAGTCTTGACTATGTCTACATACATTAATGCACTCGCATGTGCTTAGCTCATTCCTTTTTTTTGAAGCAGATGAACAGGTGTGCTAATGAAGTGGCCAGTGTAGCCCCGCCTATTAGAACCAAATACACTAAATGAATATAAAAGTAAATTACTGTTTTGACAACATAGCATGTTTAACTAGTTATTTCAACATCTGTTTAAAAAATAGGTGTTGAAGTTTGAAAGGGAAGACATACCTGAATACAGTTTGCCCAGTAACTGACTGCGGAAAAACTATTGGTGGAGGTGATGTCATACATCAAGAGAAAGGCCTGGGCTCTGTGGAAGACCTGTTTAGTGATACTGTGAAACCTTTAAAGACAGAAAAGCATGACATCAGAGGTGATCTATTAATACTTCCTTTTTGAAACCAGGAAGACACTAGCTCTGCATACTGTAGCACATTCTAATTACTTTCCTCACATTCACTCAAAAGTTAATGTCACAAATTTGTCATTTAATGCATTTTGCAGAGGCTACCCTGAACATATTTTTCAAGATGCACCCATGTCTCAGACTTCCCTCCTTGAACAAGTAAATGTCAATCCAGATGTTTTTGTAGCAAAAATAAAATAAATAGATCTTAGAAGCCTGCCCATTAGGTGAAGAGTTGGAATAAGCTTCACTTTATTGTTGACATTAAGGAGGCTTTTTGCAAACTCTTGGGGAACTGCATGTCTCAAGCGCTTTCTCACTCTTGCTATGTTTTTTAATTGAACTTATCCAACACGAGTCTGCCTAAAATCTGCAGTTAAAAGTGAGCATCTTTAAATTGCATGCGTGTTGAGTCCACCTCTGTCACTGGAACAAAATCTGCATTGTATCCTGGAATACAAAACATTATTGAGGAGTGCCAAACCAGTTCTGAAACCAGTTACACTTGAGCAGTCTTTAAATACACAGACTCTGATCTGAGCATATTGTCTGTTACATGTTGAAATTGGCTGCTATACTGTATCTATCTACAAAAGCAAGTGTTACTTAAGTAAACACTGTTACATGTAGTAACTGCAGATCTTGGTTGAATTCCAAGGTGTACAGACTGCTTTGAACACTGGGTGTCGCCTACATGGAAGCCTTCCTTGTCAGGCTTCGGAACAGCGGGACAGCGTGTCCTTGGCCATCGGGGAAGTTTATCTACACACTGAAAAAAACACAGCCACTCCCTAGAACAGCAAGACTGCATGTGGCACAACATTCAGGACATCATAAACCACAAAATAATAGCCTGTACCTTTAAAAAAGAGATGGCGTCTTCTCTGATGATTGGCTTTATTTACAAAACAGATATAAAACTGTTCAAGTCTGGCTCAAACAAACTCCAAAAAGCAGTAGTTGTTTAGAAAACCTTGATATAGAAATTTGCTTCTTTTTTTTCCTCTCTCTCTGGATATGTATGTTTCCTTCAGGATATGTCGCTGTATTGTAGTTTGGGACTCGTGCATCCAAGTCTGTAGTTAACATTTAGTTTTATGAGCAGTATGATAGAAATGAGTAAGCAGACATGAACTGTCATGCACAGGGTTTGCAATTTTTCTTGCTTTATTAGAAGGATAGACTTTTTGCACTCATTATGAAGTCATCTTTGCTTTTTCCACCTGGTTTAATTCTACTCCTGACAAACCCATGCTATGAAGGAGAAAATCACAAGGCTGGGCAGAATTCAGAATTTCGACTAGATAATTGACGCACTTTAATGGACAAACTGTGCTTTTTGTCTTTATGACGTCACAGAAATGCAGACGTGTTGCTCCCAGTGTTTTTATACTCAGACAAGTTGCTCATTTACAGAATTTAACTAACGTGAAATGTAAAAGATAACCTGAATTCCAGGGCTGTGAAAAGTCAGACAAGTTGGACTTTGATACTGTCATACGTAACACACTGACGACTGTGATATTTGTTATTCTCCTACAGGCAGCCTACTGTGAGCTAATCACCTACGTACATTATAATATATGTACTGTTCAAAACAGACTAGAAAAAACATTAATAAAAACTCAAAAAACCTGTTAAATGTATTCTCTCCAATATGGCTTCTTTCAGCAACAAAACTGTGCAAAAGTCTTGATAAACCCCTCATTTCTTTATATTTTGCCTGGAAGGACTTTCTTGTAATTCTTAAAGTGGTCTTGAGCAATAGTTCTCCAGTTTTCTGAAGGTGTTTCAAAGTTTTCCTTTTCCTGGATATTGGCTACTCTTTCACTCATTCTTAGTCCAGTCCTTGTACCGTAAAATTGACCTTTGAATAATTCAAGCGTAGATGGCATAACATGGCACCTGACTCAAGGGGAGATACATTGTTTTGTCTACAGCAAGGAAACACTTAGCAAAGAACCCATTTTAAATTGTATCTTTGGACACTTTGTTATTAGCAGCCTGTCAGAAAAACATAATTTGTTCCCATTTCTTTACTTGAATCTATGAAAAATGCCAAAAAATAACACAGTTTGACAGTCAATAAAACTGTTATGCTTTTTTTTAACCAACAACATGATTCCTAAAGAGTTGCCAGTTTCCAATTTTTTTGTCACTTCTTGGCATGGTGTGCTGTGTGTCCTTATAAATTTAGGAAACTGGACAAATGGAGGGCCAAATAATAACTGGCAGGCTTACAAACCAATCTACAGCAGATTACTGGTATCCGCAAAATATAAAGAAATGTAGAGCGGCTAGTGATATATAATTTAAATGTTCTGTGAAACATCAAAAATGTGTCTCAATGATTCATTCTAAGAGGAAAATTGAGACTTACCTTTCTTGACCTGCTGTGTCCCATAGCTGTAGTATCATAGGCTTTCCATCTACTACAACAGGCCACATCAGCGAATCCAGGCCTATAAACAATATTTACGTGTATATTTAGAGTGTACATCACTGTGCATACACATTAGTAGGATTAATTGTGAGATTAACACCAGGATCTTACCGATTGAGGCAGGTATATCTAAAGAAAACTTCCCACTTTGAGCTCTTTTCATGAAGGAGGTCTTTCCCACACTGCTGTCTCCAATCATCACCACATTGTAGCGCTTTGATTTGGAGTCTACCACTCCCGGATTATCAACTGAAATTAAAATATCTGGTCATACATCATCTTTAAATGTAAAGTTTCCCTATAATTATTGGTTAGCTGCACTGATCATCTTCTTACCCAGAGAAAATGTTTGATTCTCTTTACTAGGAAAGATTCCAGCATTACAAGGTTGGGCTGAAGTCTTCTCACTGTGGAAAAGACAACCAAACAAACTTCATGACATATACAGCGTAAGGATTTGCAAGGTTGAAATGGTCAGTTTTCAGAATGTCTCGAGCTCATATTTGAGTTGCCGTGCACTGAACATTTGACAAGGAATTTTGTCATTCACTTGATTTGTGATTATTTATTTAAAACAATAGAGATGAGGAAGCTGTGTGTTGTTAAACCACACCACTCTTGTGACATTCACACCTCATCTCTAAGCAGGTCAGCTGAAAACAGTGCATACACTACTGCTAAGCTAGTGTACAGTAGTAACTGCATAACTGTATTTTTAAAGCTTGCAAAAAGAAAGAAAGTACCATGCGGTACACAAGTTTTTACCTTATCAAGGCATAACAAGAAATCATCCAGTCATTACCATGTTCTTAAATTATTTTAATTACAGCGTCAGAGGAACAACAACACAGAACATATTACTCCATGCTATTATTAGTTTAACAAATACTAAGTCAAAATGCAGAAGCAGTGTGCAAAAAACTAAATACACCCTATGATTCTGCATTTTCACAGAATTAAGTTGAAGTAATTGTTTTCTCTGTGACTTTATCAGTCTCTCACATTGCTGTGAAGGAATTTTGGCCCGCTCTTCTTTCAGACATTGCTTCCTTTTTATTGAGGTTTGCAGGCATTTGTTAATGCACAGCTCTCATGAGGTCTTGCTACCACATTTAATTTACGTTGAGGCCTGGATTTTATGTGCATTATGGCCAAACATCTCTACTTTGGTCACATCTGTGCAAAGGACATTGTTCGAGAAGTCTGTGGATTTTTCAGATGCAATATTGCAAACTTCAGCCATGCTGCCATGTTCTTTTTAGAGAGAAGAGGATTTCTCTTGGCAGCATGGCATTGCATGGTCTGACCTAGGGGTGAATTTGTTGGGACGTTCACTTTTGGGAAGATTAGCAGGTGTCTTGAATGTTTTGGAATCGTTGGGAAAGGGACACTTCTGGCTTTATAAAGGTGTGTGTGTAAAAGTCTACTTAGTTTTACACACACTCCTTCTGAATTTTGGCTTAGTTTTTGTTAACTACATAATGACACAGTGTTATTATGTTTTATGTGTAAAAGCTCAGAATAAAAAAAAAAACAGGTATACTTTCCTTTTGTATGTGACTCAAATAGATTAACAAATTGTAAAATGTTTTCAACAATCTCATGGACATTTTCTTTTGGATGTTACAAAGTGAACTTTGAGGTGACTGATATTACAATTGTCCATTGCTATATATGCAATATGAACATGAATATTCAGTATAACACATAACAGACTACATTGTAACAAATTTGGACTTATCTATGAGTTACAGTGAGTAAGTCAAGTAGGAAAGCCAAGACTTGAAAGCTAATTAGGTAGCTGGACAACCCCAGCCTTTTTAAAAATATTTGTGTGTTAGACCTACCTCACAGTCTTTGAGTGCTCTTCACTCTTTGAGGGGCCTGATGATGGTTTCTTATCACGTTTTCCAACCTGCAGAAAGAAAAGTAGGGCTTTTTATGCTTCTAAATGTGCATGACAAACTCATTTCATGATGTGAAAGTGCAAATTATTCTACTTGGATTAGTTATCATCTAGTAATCAGTCGTCTCCTAATAATATCTGAAGCTGGAATATCTGACATACTGGTTTCTCATTCTTTGTCAATAATAATAATTTATTGTGACATCTTTAAAGCCATTATTTGCTGATCTCATTCAAAGCCCTTATCTGCCAGGTTTCTGAAGAAGGTGAACACATGTTCTCGTTTGCTGTATGTGAAACATGCTATGTAAACCTCAGGTTCCTCTTTTTAGTTCCCTGTGTCACAATGATCTTGCCACAAACAATCCAGTTTGCAAAGTGTCTACTGCAAATGGGGTGTAAATAACAATGTAGGCTTGCCCATGTGAAAGAACACTTGTCCAATAATAACTATTCACTATTCACAACTATGCATAGAATTATAAATACAACAAAGTTCAATAAGGAATTGCATTTAATAGTCAAATTTAAATGTAGTCTGTGCATGAGGTTTTGAAAAAATTGCAAACAATTAAGATTTCTACTAAATACTATAAAATTAAACAAAACAAAAACCCCAAAACATTGCTGCTTACCTCTGAAATTCTGGCATCTGTCCCACTTTGATCATCTATTATTGTGCCCTCTCCTGTTTGGTCTTCTATACGCTGATGTCCACGGGACTTTCGGTTAGATCCCAATTTTCTTCTCCTCCCTCCAGATGCTGATTCTGACACCAAATCATCTTTTAAGGATGTAGACAGGAGATCATTTGCAGTGTGATGCTCTGTTTCTGCTAGCTGGTCTTGGGAAACAGGCCTCTCTTCAACTGTTTGCTCAGGCAGAGGTTTGAATTTAGACTGACCCGGAGGGCTGATTTCCACTGTTTCAAATACTTTCTGTTTTCCTTGGTCGCCATCATTGTTTTTGTGATCTGTGTGAAGCTGAAGTGCTTCTTCTTTGATTCTGGAGACACTTTCAGTTTCCCCGATGTCTGTTCCAGTCTCCTTCGCTTCGTTATCCACCTCCTGTTTTTGATGCAGCTCTTCTTTGTTTCTGGATCCAAGATTCCTGCGGGTGGAGCCCATCTTTCTTCTCCGGTTGCTCAAATGTAAATTTGGACTTTCACTCCTCATCTCTTGAGTTTTATTATGAGCTAATTCATTCAAGTTGCTTGGATTTTTCTCACTAGCATCTTGATCTTGTACTACTTTTATGCTCTCTGGCCTTTCCTCATCGCTATGTGTATTTTGCCTGGCCTCACCAGAAGACACTAAGCTCTCTTCTGCTATGCCAGTGTCTGTGGCAGCCTCGGTATTTGGGGGCAGCAACTGATTTATGGAGCGTCTGCTTCTACCCGTGACCACAGTGGTTATTTGAGTCTCAGTGTTTGTAAAATTGTCTAGCTGTGGCGGCTCCACAATAACTTCTCTTACACCACCTGTGATAACGCATGTAACCAGACCGATAGTTTCTTCACGGAGAGAGGAAGACTGTTCAGGAAGAGGGGCCTTAAAATCTTCTACTACTGGTATCACATTGATCTCTGTACTGCTTGGTACAGAAAAGGTTTCATCAGCTTCCTGTTGTTTATGAACAGCAGAGAATAACGGTTGTGCAGTTTCATTTTGTGGTATATCTGTAGTTAACGGTAACTCTCCCACGTCCATCTTGTCAATATTCCTCACGTCAGCTTCGGTGTGAAAGTCACTTTCTTTGGTTTCATCTGTGTTGTCTGTTTCTTCCTCTTTTTTTCTGTTGAGTTGACTCCTGCGAGTAGAACCTATCTTTCTCTTCTTCTGTTTTGGATTTATTTGCAAAGTAATTCTGTTACCTGATTGAGTTTGTTCTTGCTGGCCATTGCTTGCATCCATTGCCTCCAACGCTTCTTCTTTATCAAGCACCTTCAGAGAGCTAGAGCCTTCGATGCCAGCATGATACGAGATATGCTGCATGTCTGAGGGAACTTCACAAACTGAGGCTTGTGGTGATTGCATCAGGTGCTTTGTAATTGTGTCACATCCTGTAAGCTGATCTAAATTCATAGCATCTTGAACAACTTTATTTTCCTCATTGAAATCTTTGTTAGATTTGAGAAGTCCATCTGTATTGCTATCCATATTATTCTGTGAGAAAAATGCATCTTCCTCCAACAACTTTTCTTTACTTTTGCCTTCTTTTGCTGTTGAGCTAATCTGCACTTCTTTGTCCATGGATATGAGGTCTTTTTCTTCTTCCTCCTTTGTTATATCTGTTGCTGGTGACATTTCAACTGTTCTGAGTTTGTCATTACTTGTGGGTTTTTCTAAAATGTCATCTTTAGGTTCCTGGTATGCATCAGGGTCCTTGACACACTGTCTTCCTTTATTTCTTCGGCTTGAACCCATTTTCTTTCTATTCCCTGTACGGCTGAGGCCTGTGTGAATTTCTGTAATGTCCTGAGAATTATCCTGATAGTAGAAGTCCAAAGAGATATTTGTTTCAGATAAGGGTGTTTGGTGACTCTCTGTACTTGAGCTGTAGTCAGTCTGATGCATTGATGAACTCTCTGACTGGTTAGCTTTGGTGACCTCAGTTGGGTTGCAATGCTCATGTTGTTCCCTATTTCTAGTCAAGACATTTTGAGATGCTAAAAATGTTTCTTGTGCAACACTGCATTGAACTTCAGTGCTTTCTCTTGGGCTAGATTGGTCAGTTGTTTTCTCAACTGTAATGGTACATTCTGTTGTTCCACTTAACAAAATATTGCTGGCTAAACTTCCATCCTGCCGTAAAAGTTTTATGTGCTGATCTTTTTTGACTTCTTCCATCCCAGCCTGCACTGGTTTATCATAAATCACTTTAGGATCTCCATCATTTTGATTTTTAAGGGAATTTTCACGATATGGCACAGACAGAGAAAGATCATGCTTGTTTTCTTGCAGTAATTCTTCAGGTGTTGTAGCCTCTGTTGCTGACATTTCTGTTGTTTCAGGGGTTTCATCACCAATTGCATCTTCATCTTTATATTCCTTGTCACGCTGTCTTCCTTTTATTCTACGAGTGGATCCCATTTTTCTTCTATTTCCCCTGGATTCGGTGACCGCATGGGATTGCTTATCTGTGCTCAGAGTATTGTCCTGAAGTTGGGACTCAAAAGGTGCAGTTGCTAATAAGAGTTGAGTTTGTAGAGGGACTCCACTGTCTTTAGTATCTGGAACATCACCTCCCTTGATTTCCTGAGTCACAAAGTGCTGCTTAGCTTGGTTGCCATCAGGGTGATGAGGATCTTTGACTTCTTCAGTCAGAGCAGTTTCAGATTTAACCACTTCTTCCATCACAGACTCCAATGGTTTATCTGAAATCACATTAAAGGTTGTCTGATTTTTATCTTCCTTAAGGTTTTCGCTTTCAGAAATTAAACTGTCCAGGCTAATCTCAGAATAGCTCGTTGCAGGTGGGCTCTGGATGTCAAGAGAATAAGCAGGTGTAGACACTTTAAACATGGAGGTGTCTTGTGGCAAAGACAGAGAAACGTCATGCTCATTTTCTTGCAGTAATTCTTCAGGTCTTGTAGCCTCTGTTGCTGACATTTCTATTGTTTCAGGGGTTTCATCACCAATTACATCTTCATCTTTAAATTCCTTATCATGCTGCCTTCCTTTATTTCTACGAGTGGATCCCATTTTTCTTCTATTTCCCCTGGATTCGGTGACAGCATGGGTTTGCTTATCTGTGCTCACAGTATTGTCCTGAAGTTGGGACTCAAAAGGTGGAGTTCCTAATGAGGTTGGAGATTGTGGAGAGACTCCACCACCTTTGCTGTCTGAAATGTCACCTTCCTCGTTTTCCTGAGTCACAAAGTGCTGTTCAGGTTGTTTGTCATCAGGCATAGAAACTTCCACTTTGGTTACAGATTCATCAGGACTCTGCACCATCACTTGAAACTGGTAAGTGTTGCTATTTTCAGTTTGGCCTAAGTCTCCAGAAGTAAAGGAAGAGTTTTCTGTGGCATCATCAATCACATTTTCAGATGAGAAATCATTCTGCAGCACTTCTTGAATTTCTGTTCTTTCAACCTCGTCTTCATACATTTTCCTGACAGTTTCATCTGAGTGATTGGCATCTTTGACCTCTTCACGCAGAGCAGTTTCAGATTCATCCACTTCTTCCATCCCAGAGTCCAATGGTTTATCTGAAACCACTTTAAAATCTTGCTCATCTTGATTTTCGTGAAGGTTTTCACTTTCAGGAATTAAACAGTTCAAGCTAATCTCAAGATGGCTTGTTGCTGTTGGGTTCTGGACCTCAGGAGAATAAGCAGGTATAGACACTGTAAAACTGGAGCTGTCATGTGGTAAAGGCAGAGAAACATCATGCTCGTTTCTTTGCAGTAATTCTTCAGGTGTTGTAGCCTCTGTTGCTGACATTTCTGTTGTTTCAGGGGTTTCATCACCAATTGCATCTTCATCTTTAAATTCCTTGTCACGCTGTCTTCCTTTTATTCTACGAGTGGATCCCATTTTTCTTCTATTTCCCCTGGATTCAGTGACTGCATGGGATTGCTTATCTGTGCTCAGAGTATTGTCCTGAAGTTGGGACTCAAAAGGTGCAGTTGCTAATGAGAGTTGAGTTTGCAGAGGGACTCCACTGTCTTTAGTATCTGGAACATCACCTCCCTTGACTTCCTGAGTCACAAAGTGCTGCTTAGCTTGGTTGCCATCAGGGTGATGAGGATCTTTGACTTCTTCAGTCAGAGCAGTTTCAGATTTAATCACTTCTTCCATCACAGATTCCAGTGGTTTATCTGAAATCACATTAAAGGTTGTCTGATTTTTATCTTCCTTAAGGTTTTCACTTTCAGAAATTAAACTGTCCAGGCTAATCTCAGAATAGCTCGTTGCAGGTGGGCTCTGGATGTCAAGAGAATAAGCAGGTGTAGACACTTTAAACATGGAGGTGTCTTGTGGCAAAGACAGAGAAACGTCATGCTCATTTCTTTGCAGTAATTCTTCAGGTCTTGTAGCCTCTGTTGCTGACATTTGTGTTGTTTCAGGGGTTTCATCACCAATTACATCTTCATCTTTAAATTCCTTATCATGCTGTCTTCCTTTATTTCTACGAGTGGATCCCATTTTTCTTCTATTTCCCCTGGATTCGGTGACAGCATGGGTTTGCTTATCTGTGCTCACAGTATTGTCCTGAAGTTGGGACTCAAAAGGTGGAGTTCCTAATGAGGTTGGAGATTGTGGAGAGACTCCACCACCTTTGCTGTCTGAAATGTCACCTTCCTCGTTTTCCTGAGTCACAAAGTGCTGTTCAGGTTGTTTGTCATCAGGAGTTGAAACTTCCACTTTGGTTACAGATTCATCAGGACTCTGCACCATCACTTGAAACTGGTAAGTGTTGCTATTTTCAGTTTGGCCTAAGTCTCCAGAAGTAAAGGAAGAGTTTTCTGTGGCATCATCAATCACATTTTCAGATGAGAAATCATTCTGCAGCACTTCTTGAATTTCTGTTCTTTCAACCTCATCTTCATACATTTTCCTGACAGTTTCATCTGAGTGATTGGCATCTTTGACCTCTTCACGCAGAGCAGTTTCAGATTCATCCACTTCTTCCATCCCAGAGTCCAATGGTTTATCTGAAACCACTTTAAAATCTTGCTCATCTTGATTTTCGTGAAGGTTTTCCCTTTCAGGAATTAAACAGTTCAAGCTAATCTCAAGATGGCTTGTTGCTGTTGGGTTCTGGACCTCAGGAGAATAAGCAGGTATAGACACTGTAAAACTGGAGCTGTCATGTGGTAAAGGCAGAGAAACATCATGCTCGTTTCTTTGCAGTAATTCTTCAGGTGTTGTAGCCTCTGTTGCTGACATTTGTGTTGTTTCAGGGGTTTCATCACCAATTGCATCTTCATCTTTAAATTCCTTGTCACGCTGTCTTCCTTTTATTCTACGAGTGGATCCCATTTTTCTTCTATTTCCCCTGGATTCAGTGACTGCATGGGATTGCTTATCTGTGCTCAGAGTATTGTCCTGAAGTTGGGACTCAAAAGGTGCAGTTGCTAATAAGAGTTGAGTTTGCAGGCGGACTCCACTGTCTTTAGTATCTGGAACATCACCTCCCTTAATTTCCTGAGTCACAAAGTGCTGCTTAGCTTGGTTGCCATCAGGGTGATGAGGATCTTTGACTTCTTCAGTCAGAGCAGTTTCAGATTTAACCACTTCTTCCATCACAGACTCCAATGGTTTATCTGAAATCACATTAAAGGTTGTCTGATTTTTATCTTCCTTAAGGTTTTCGCTTTCAGAAATTAAACTGTCCAGGCTAATCTCAGAATAGCTCTTTGCAGGTGGGCTCTGGATGTCAGGAGAATAAGCAGGTGTAGACACTTTAAACATGGAGGTGTCTTGTGGCAAAGACAGAGAAACGTCATGCTCATTTCTTTGCAGTAATTCTTCAGGTCTTGTAGCCTCTGTTGCTGACATTTGTGTTGTTTCAGGGGTTTCATCACCAATTACATCTTCATCTTTAAATTCCTTATCATGCTGTCTTCCTTTATTTCTACGAGTGGATCCCATTTTTCTTCTATTTCCCCTGGATTCGGTGACAGCATGGGTTTGCTTATCTGTGCTCACAGTATTGTCCTGAAGTTGGGACTCAAAAGGTGGAGTTCCTAATGAGGTTGGAGATTGTGGAGAGACTCCACCACCTTTGCTGTCTGAAATGTCACCTTCCTCGTTTTCCTGAGTCACAAAGTGCTGTTCAGGTTGTTTGTCATCAGGCATAGAAACTTCCACTTTGGTTACAGATTCATCAGGACTCTGCACCATCACTTGAAACTGGTAAGTGTTGCTATTTTCAGTTTGGCCTAAGTCTCCAGAAGTAAAGGAAGAGTTTTCTGTGGCATCATCAATCACATTTTCAGATGAGAAATCATTCTGCAGCACTTCTTGAATTTCTGTTCTTTCAACCTCATCTTCATACATTTTCCTGACAGTTTCATCTGAGTGATTGGCATCTTTGACCTCTTCACGCAGAGCAGTTTCAGATTCATCCACTTCTTCCATCCCAGAGTCCAATGGTTTATCTGAAACCACTTTAAAATCTTGCTCATCTTGATTTTCGTGAAGGTTTTCCCTTTCAGGAATTAAACAGTTCAAGCTAATCTCAAGATGGCTTGTTGCTGTTGGGTTCTGGACCTCAGGAGAATAAGCAGGTATAGACACTGTAAAACTGGAGCTGTCATGTGGTAAAGGCAGAGAAACATCATGCTCGTTTCTTTGCAGTAATTCTTCAGGTGTTGTAGCCTCTGTTGCTGACATTTCTGTTGTTTCAGGGGTTTCATCACCAATTGCATCTTCATCTTTAAATTCCTTGTCACGCTGTCTTCCTTTTATTCTACGAGTGGATCCCATTTTTCTTCTATTTCCCCTGGATTCAGTGACTGCATGGGATTGCTTATCTGTGCTCAGAGTATTGTCCTGAAGTTGGGACTCAAAAGGTGGAGTTGCTAATAAGAGTTGAGTTTGCAGAGGGACTCCACTGTCTTTAGTATCTGGAACATCACCTCCCTTAATTTCCTGAGTCACAAAGTGCTGCTTAGCTTGGTTGCCATCAGGGTGATGAGGATCTTTGACTTCTTCAGTCAGAGCAGTTTCAGATTTAACCACTTCTTCCATCACAGACTCCAATGGTTTATCTGAAATCACATTAAAGGTTGTCTGATTTTTATCTTCCTTAAGGTTTTCGCTTTCAGAAATTAAACTGTCCAGGCTAATCTCAGAATAGCTCTTTGCAGGTGGGCTCTGGATGTCAGGAGAATAAGCAGGTGTAGACACTTTAAACATGGAGGTGTCTTGTGGCAAAGACAGAGAAACGTCATGCTCATTTCTTTGCAGTAATTCTTCAGGTCTTGTAGCCTCTGTTGCTGACATTTGTGTTGTTTCAGGGGTTTCATCACCAATTACATCTTCATCTTTAAATTCCTTATCATGCTGTCTTCCTTTATTTCTACGAGTGGATCCCATTTTTCTTCTATTTCCCCTGGATTCGGTGACAGCATGGGTTTGCTTATCTGTGCTCACAGTATTGTCCTGAAGTTGGGACTCAAAAGGTGGAGTTCCTAATGAGGTTGGAGATTGTGGAGAGACTCCACCACCTTTGCTGTCTGAAATGTCACCTTCCTCGTTTTCCTGAGTCACAAAGTGCTGTTCAGGTTGTTTGTCATCAGGCATAGAAACTTCCACTTTGGTTACAGATTCATCAGGACTCTGCACCATCACTTGAAACTGGTAAGTGTTGCTATTTTCAGTTTGGCCTAAGTCTCCAGAAGTAAAGGAAGAGTTTTCTGTGGCATCATCAATCACATTTTCAGATGAGAAATCATTCTGCAGCACTTCTTGAATTTCTGCTCTTTCAACCTCATCTTCATACATTTTCCTGACAGTTTCATCTGAGTGATTGGCATCTTTGACCTCTTCACGCAGAGCAGTTTCAGATTCATCCACTTCTTCCATCCCAGAGTCCAATGGTTTATCTGAAACCACTTTAAAATCTTGCTCATCTTGATTTTCGTGAAGGTTTTCCCTTTCAGGAATTAAACAGTTCAAGCTAATCTCAAGATGGCTTGTTGCTGTTGGGTTCTGGACCTCAGGAGAATAAGCAGGTATAGACACTGTAAAACTGGAGCTGTCATGTGGTAAAGGCAGAGAAACATCATGCTCGTTTCTTTGCAGTAATTCTTCAGGTGTTGTAGCCTCTGTTGCTGACATTTCTGTTGTTTCAGGGGTTTCATCACCAATTGCATCTTCATCTTTAAATTCCTTGTCACGCTGTCTTCCTTTTATTCTACGAGTGGATCCCATTTTTCTTCTATTTCCCCTGGATTCAGTGACTGCATGGGATTGCTTATCTGTGCTCAGAGTATTGTCCTGAAGTTGGGACTCAAAAGGTGGAGTTGCTAATAAGAGTTGAGTTTGCAGAGGGACTCCACTGTCTTTAGTATCTGGAACATCACCTCCCTTAATTTCCTGAGTCACAAAGTGCTGCTTAGCTTGGTTGCCATCAGGGTGATGAGGATCTTTGACTTCTTCAGTCAGAGCAGTTTCAGATTTAACCACTTCTTCCATCACAGACTCCAATGGTTTATCTGAAATCACATTAAAGGTTGTCTGATTTTTATCTTCCTTAAGGTTTTCGCTTTCAGAAATTAAACTGTCCAGGCTAATCTCAGAATAGCTCTTTGCAGGTGGGCTCTGGATGTCAAGAGAATAAGCAGGTGTAGACACTTTAAACATGGAGGTGTCTTGTGGCAAAGACAGAGAAATGTCATGCTCATTTCTTTGCAGTAATTCTTCAGGTCTTGTAGCCTCTGTTGCTGACATTTGTGTTGTTTCAGGGGTTTCATCACCAATTGCATCTTCATCTTTAAATTCCTTGTCACGCTGTCTTCCTTTTATTCTACGAGTGGATCCCATTTTTCTTCTATTTCCCCTGGATTCAGTGACTGCATGGGATTGCTTATCTGTGCTCAGAGTATTGTCCTGAAGTTGGGACTCAAAAGGTGCAGTTGCTAATAAGAGTTGAGTTTGTAGAGGGACTCCACTGTCTTTAGTATCTGGAACATCACCTCCCTTAATTTCCTGAGTCACAAAGTGCTGCTTAGCTTGGTTGCCATCAGGGTGATGAGGATCTTTGACTTCTTCAGTCAGAGCAGTTTCAGATTTAACCACTTCTTCCATCACAGAATCCAATGGTTTATCTGAAATCACATTAAAGGTTGTCTGATTTTTATCTTCCTTAAGGTTTTCGCTTTCAGAAATTAAACTGTCCAGGCTAATCTCAGAATAGCTCTTTGCAGGTGGGCTCTGGATGCTAAGAGAATAAGCACGTGTAGACACTTTGAACATGGTGGTGTCATGTGGCAAAGACAGAGACACATCACGCTCATTTTCTTGCAGTAATTCTTCAGGTCTTGTAGCTTCTGTTGCTGACATTTCTATTGTTTCAGGGGTTTCATCACCAATTGCATCTTCATCTTTAAATTCCTTATCATGCTGTCTTCCTTTTATTCTACGAGTGGATCCCATTTTTCTTCTATTTCCCCTGGATTCAGTGACTGCATGGGATTGCTTATCTGTGCTCACAGTATTGTCCTGAAGTTGGGACTCAAAAGGTGCAGTTCCTAATGAGATTGGAGATTGTGGAGAGACTCCACCACCTTTGCTGTCTGAAATGTCACCTTCCTCGTTTTCCTGAGTCACAAAGTGCTGTTCAGGTTGTTTGTCATCAGGCATAGAAACTTCCACTTTGGTTACAGATTCATCAGGACTCTGCACCATCACTTGAAACTGGTAAGTGTTGCTATTTTCAGTTTGGCCTAAGTCTCCAGAAGTAAAGGAAGAGTTTTCTGTGGCATCATCAATCACATTTTCAGATGAGAAATCATTCTGCAGCACTTCTTGAATTTCTGTTCTTTCAACCTCGTCTTCATACATTTTCCTGACAGTTTCATCTGAGTGATTGGCATCTTTGACCTCTTCACGCAGAGCAGTTTCAGATTCATCCACTTCTTCCATCCCAGAGTCCAATGGTTTATCTGAAACCACTTTAAAATCTTGCTCATCTTGATTTTCGTGAAGGTTTTCCCTTTCAGGAATTAAACAGTTCAAGCTAATCTCAAGATGGCTTGTTGCTGTTGGGTTCTGGACCTCAGGAGAATAAGCAGGTATAGACACTGTAAAACTGGAGCTGTCATGTGGTAAAGGCAGAGAAACATCATGCTCATTTCTTTGCAGTAATTCTTCAGGTGTTGTAGCCTCTGTTGCTGACATTTGTGTTGTTTCAGGGGTTTCATCACCAATTGCATCTTCATCTTTAAATTCCTTGTCACGCTGTCTTCCTTTTATTCTACGAGTGGATCCCATTTTTCTTCTTTTCCCAATGGAGTCATAGACAGTGTGGGTTTGCTCAATTGAAGTCACATCATTGCTTTCAAGTTGGGATTCCAAAAGAGTATTTACTTCAGATGGTATAGTTTGTACTGAACCATTGCTCATATCAACATCACTGTCCTCATTTTCCTCAGTTAGAGTTTCTAAATGTCCTTCTTTTCTATGATGCTGACTTAGTATGTAATTATTTGACACAGATTCATCAACAGTTTGCACCATGACTTGAGACTTGTTAGTATTGCTGATTTCAGTGGCTACCAACCAACTAACTGCTATGTCAGTGATCACTTGTTGCTTGGAATCATACATCTGATTATCCTCATTTTCGTTCTGTAAGCCCTCCGGATGTCTGTTATTTGCAGGATATGCATATTGTTTTTCATTAACATTGTCCTGCTCTGTGTGAAATACATTGTTTTTCACTTTCATGTCAGACGAGTGAGTATCCTTCATTTCAGTTTGGTCTTCTGGGTTTCCAGAGCGAGTAACAGCATTTTCCGTGACATCAATACCCTGAATTTTAGAGGAGTACTGATTTTGGTACATGTCCTGTATTTCTATGGGCTTAATGTTCACTTCATGTATTTTATTCATAGCACCTTCTGATTGCCATGCTTCTCTAACTTCAGATAAGCTACAAGGATCCTCATTTGCAGTCAACTTCTCTTTTGATGATGAAAATGTTTCCTGCTCAGCACTGAACACGACTTCAATATTTTGTTCCGGGCTGTTTTTATCTGTGGTTATGTTTGGTGTGACTGCCTCTAAAGCTTCAAATTCTACATGTGACTCATTTACCAAGTTGTTACCCTGTAACCTTCCATCCTGCCTGAGCAACTTCTTGTCATCTCTTTCTGTACTTTGTATTTCTGTTACAGAATACACAATTGAAGGCTCCTCATCTGGCACGTCACTGGATGACTGTTGAGCCACAGGATGCATGTTTTCTTTGATTTCTTCACTTTGCGTGTCAGATTTGTCAATCTCTTCAAGCTTGATCTCATTTTTACAAGGGTTGCACTCTTGCAGATTATTGATTTCAGGAGTTAAAATTTCCATTTCACCCTCAGAATTTTGATCAGGTGTACTTTCTGAACAGTCCTTAGCTAGTGCAGACACATGATCACTTCCTTGACTGAATTCTTCCTGCTGCTTAAGTTCCACTGCCCATGGCGTTTGTATTGTTTCAAAGGTTTCATTACCCCTGCTTTTTTTTCTCAAGTTCCTTTCCAGGGTTGAGGTAAGGTTCAGTTTCTAAATCATTTACCAACTGCTTTCCTTTACTTCTCCGATTAGACCCAATTTTTCTCCGGTTAAATGTGACCTCTGCTGAAGGTGAATGTCGAGTTTCTGGTTTAGAATCCTCCCGGCTGGATAAAACATTTAAAGATTCAGTACTTTTGTCTGCTGCGTAGCCTTGTGCCACAGAGGAAGTTTCTGTTAAGAGGTACTCATCAGCCTTAGGTACTTCATTTTGGCTTGGTGCCACTCGTCGTGACCCAAGTCGCTTTTTCTTTGCATTTTGCGAAGACATGACTTGAAATCCTTTCTCCTAAACATGAAATATTCAGTCATGCAATGTATTTGCAAATCAAGCTGCAATCTACAGCATACAAATTTAGAACAGAACACTAAAAGTAGTTGACGGAATATTAAAAAAAATATTCAAAACAATGCAAGAAACCAATATACATTAACATGTGCACCAAACGTGTTAACACCAAATGTTAGGCAAGCAAGTGAAAACTCTGCCGTGAACTTTAAATTGCAGCAATTTCATTTACCTAAACATAAGATTGATGAGTTGTGTAAATTTAGCTAAATGTCTTCTACAAAAAAACCCCAAAAAACTTATAACACCACATGTACTTACCACCGAAATCTGGCAAGTCCTCGTGTCACAGCATGAGCTGCTGTGTTATGTCAAGTCATGCCTCTGTTCAATAGGAGTTACTTTTCACACATGGGGGTGTGTTTCAATGGCAACTGTGTCAAGCTTCCTGTGTGGGCTACATTTGCAGCAAACTGTAGTACTTCCTGAATTTAAAACGGGTTCATTTTCAGCATTTGCCTTTTTAGTTATAGTATATGCAACTATGAAAACAAAGCAAATGTTACAGAAAACTCACCTTGGAAAAACATTTATTGAACAAGATGTTAAACTGTATCAGTACATGTTGTTGGAGCTCAGACATTCAAAAAAAAGAAAAAAAAGAAAAGAAAAAAGAATCGAGTCAATGCTTTCTTTTGCAAAGGAAGGCATTTAAAAAAAATAATTACAGATGATCATGTTTTAGGGATAGACTACAATAACAGCACCATATTTACAGCATTTGTTAAGAGTCTGCTTTTCTGTTACTCGTATGAGGAAAAAAAAAAACCCCACCAAAAAAAAAAAAAAAAACCCCACAAAAAAAACAAAACACACCACTCCCTCTATACCATGTCACAGTAACCCGACCAAGAATAGTAAAATAAATAACCAAACCAAAAAAAATAGAAAAGATAAAATGAAATGATGACTTTAAACAGTTTTTAAAAAAAAGTAAAACCAAGTACTCATTTTCAAAGCATGCAGGGCAAGGCAGAATTTAACCCCCCCCCCCCAAAAAAAACAAACAAACAAAGAAAAAAAAAAAGACAAAAAACAGTTTACACCCTTCTTGATCATTCAACAGACCATTAAGACCCCAACATAGCCAACCTTAAACTGCCATGAGCTACCCAACAAAATCTAAAAAGAAAAGACTATAAAAATGTACTTTTTTGTAACCATAGCATAAGCCGGTAGATGAGCTTTCCAAGATCTTCATTTCCTCTCATTAGACCGGGAACGACTGTAAAACAAACCAACCAGTGAATAAATGCAAAATTGATTGGGGAAAAAATTTGTTAGCTTAATATTAAGTTTGAAGTTCAAGAACAATAAATATAAAAATTCTTTTGATTTACCTCCTCGATCGTGAGAAGGATCTTGAGCGCTTACGGTTCTTCTCTCTGGAAGCAGACCGATATCTGCGTCTATCTCTTGAAACAGACCTGAAAAAATTTTTTTTAACGATTTTTATCATTTGCCATAGACAAATGTGTGGCAAAAAAAAAAAAAAAAAAAAAAGGAAAGACAAATGGTGACATGGCTACCTGCTGCGGCTGCGGCTGAGGCTCCGTCTCCTTGGTGATCTACAATGTAGGGGAGGGGGGAGGAGTTAAAAAGAAAATTAAGAAGAAAACGTTTTTTTTAGAAATATTAAGAGAGCATGTTTAACATTTCCCATCTCTAATACAACCTTTGAAATTAGTTTTTCTTGATCCCTACAGAAACATGGGTTACATGTGGAAACGTGGTTACACGTACTTCCTGGTCTGTTAACAGAATGATCGTCTGTATCCATGAACTGGTCAAATGTTTATAAGGAAACTTTGTCCAATGAACACAAATCATGGAGCAAGATATCAGAATGTAAAACAAAATCAAGGCTCGGCATTAAGGCTTGTCTGAGAGAAAGACCAAAAAAATTATGTGACAGCTTTTTTCCTTTTTTTAAACCAAGCATAAAAACATTCTTCAATCACCCATCTACTGTGATCCTCCTTGTGCACAATGTTCCCCAAAAAGTAAAATACCTCCTTTAGCAGCAACACAGGAAAGACTGATTATTTTTGTTTTTTCTTAAAAGAAACTTTCATGTGGGACACATCCTAAGGCAATGAAAAATAGGGTAACCTACAAGTAAAAGGGTCTTTAAACAAAAAAAACAAAACAAAACAAAAAAAAAAAACACATTAAAACTGCAAAGAAACAAAGTTTACTTCCTGTGGTTATCACTCAAGATAGCTTAATGTCGAGCCCTGAAAATGCACTCAGTAGAACAATTACAATGAACACCAGATAAATGTAGTTCATTTTTGAAATGGAAATTAAAGAATGGTGGTCAAAATTCCTTGACCGGTTTTTGCAGCACTGCACTGAATTTTCTCCAAATTACATAACTGCTGAAGAAAACTGTCAAGCAGCTATGAAAGCTAGATTAAGCATTAAAACTACAAAGAGCAGGATAAAAGAAACTTACTATTTTTGGGGGAATTGGACAAGATAGAAATGACGCAAGGAAGCCAGACTGATGGTGAGGGAGGTCGAATTGCAGAGAAGATTTGCCACAAGATGCAAATGTTGGAGATATGAAGTTGCCTGGTGGCTGGTTCGAGGGGGTAGTTGTAGATTTTCCCTGCCTTTTTTGGGGGGTGGGGGATGGGAAGGGATGTAAGCCAAGGGCTGTCCCCGCTGATACAGTAGATGTTTGGAGAATAGAAAGAGTAAAGACGCTGATTGGCTGATAATGTGAAGTGGACCGCTGTCGATTGGGTAAAGGTTGGAGGAAGGAGGAGGATGCTGGGAACTGCATGCTCAGGAACCAAAAGCTTGGTGGAACCTGACGACTGGCGGTGCGCCTGGGTCATGTGACAACACCAGCCAAGCTGATTTGGGCTCACTGGTCAGCAGTCACATGATGCTGAAAGAAGACTAGTTGATTGACTCAGATGGTGAGAAGCGTGGTGGTGACTCTGAAACGGGGTTCAGTTTTATTAATAGATGGCAACTGAACTCAGAAAAAAAATATAAATAAAATTTACACCTGCAGAATGTAAGTGTAAAAATATTTGATGGGAGATGAAGGGCTAACTATGCTTCTGAAGATGTCTTTGTAAAATAATATCACTCTGGCAGAGCTTGTTGTTTCAACAGTTATATTTTAATAAAAGATTTTACCGTTTACACAAGCTGCCACTAACATATCCTTGAAATGATAAAACAATGAAAAAAAAAATTGTATCAAAATTATTACTTCAATCTTCGTGGGATCAGGGGCCGTATTCACAAAATATCGAAAAGTTTGAATGTAGCTCTCAAGTGGCCAATTAGTAGAAACATGAAAATGAAAAAGGAAAAATGAAAAAACTAAACAAAACACTCATCACTTGCTGGGTTGGGGGAGATGGGTTAGAAACCCTAGAGCTCTGTCTTATAGAGCCTGGAAATAATGTGCTTAATTTTAGTGAGAAAGCTGGCAGGATAGGATTTGTTGGATGCGAATTCACCGGGCATTACCCGACTGTACTCACAACAGCACAATCACATGTCCAAAGAATAGTTGAGATCTCCAGTTTATGAGCGAAAACTGTAATGAAATGAGTGCCTACTATGTAAATGGGTTTTTTTCCCTCTTTGCTTTAGTCTGGCACTTTTAGTTTGCTTTAAAAAGAAAGTATGACACTTTGTGAATACAGCCACAGATTATTTTTTTTTAATTTTTAAAGAAATAAAAAAGGCAAGAACGCTTGAATGCAAGTGTGCAAACAATTTGTTTCAAGCTGTCAGAAACTTGATTCCTTGCTTAGTTTCAGTTTAGACTATGACAAAACTAAAAATAGTCTGAGATGGTAAAAGACTAGATTTTTGCCAATATATTTGGCCATTTAGTCGATCTAAAACTGTTTTGCCAAAGTCAGAAGCTGAAAAATAAGTTTGTATTTAATGAATGTGTGCTTTGTCATTTGTACTGTTATTGAACACTGCAAGTGAGAATGTTGTTTGAAAAGAAAATGTCTACAGATAAATAAAACAGTAAAATAACTGTCAAGTAGGAAATGCATACCTGCGTCTAACAGGAGGACTGCGTCGCCTAAAATCATCTCGAGGGTATCGGCTCCAGGATGGAGGAGGGCCACGGCTCCTGGAGCGCTTTTCTCCAGTGGATAACTCAACGCGTACTCGACAGCCACACATGGTTCTGAACAGAAGTCAACAAATGAGCAGAAAGCAATGCAAAAATCAAACACAACTACTAATAAGTGTAGCATGTTGAAGGAGTTACCTGCCATCCAATTCTCTCACAGCATCTGAGGCATCTCTGGGATCTTCAAACTCTACAAAAGCAAAACCTGGGGGATTCCTGGCAACCCAAACACTTCTTAGAGGACCATAGTAACCAAACGCTCTTTCTAACTCCGTCTTATTTCCATTGTTTCCCAGATTCCCGACATAAACCTTGCAGTCGAGGGGACAGTCTCGATGAAAAGCAGGGTCTTAAAAGTGACAGAAACACAAACGCACATCAAACGATGAAGTAGAACAAATTACGTATCATTCATCAAAAAATGTGCAAATTAAATGTAAATTATGTTAACCTGCTTTAAAATATTTTATTTTTCTATGTTGACTAATCCAAAGACCCCCCCCCCCACCTCAAAGTTTTCATATCTACTCTACATAGCCTTACTTTAAAAGACTTCAATTTTTCTGCAGCCAACCATGGAAAATAAAGTCAACTAATGCCAGTCCTTGTTTACTTTTATTTCACCAATCTTCAACTTCTTTTTATTGAAAAAACAAAAAACAAAAACAATTCAGCAAAAAAAAAAAAAAAGCTGGGGTGAAAGCTCAGTCTACCACCCTGCATCTTAGACTGTCCACAGTAAGAGCTTAAAGTGCTGTGAGTACTACTATCATGATAGTGATGGAGCCACATGTAACTAGATTGTGAAAAAAAATTTGACGAGACAGCATGAGTCCACCATGACACAGAACAAACAGTGGTTGTGGTTTGTAAAAACAAAAACAAAAAAAACATTGTAAAGTGCTTGCATGAGCAGCTGAACTTAAACACACTGCAACCAATACACAAAAAACATGCAGCAGGTTAATTCAGTAAATGTTTTTGTCTTCTTTAACTTCTTGTGTAATGTGCACATATTTAGAGAATATATATATTTTTTGCTGACAAACTCATTCAGTGGAGTCACCATCTGTTAGCTTTGCAGTGTTTGAATTAGGGGCTGTGTCCAGCAAAGTACTTTTTGACTGACGATAATGCTAGGCACTCCTCTGAAAATGTCCAGCTGAGAATACTTGAGAGCACTTAGAAGTCACCGCACATTTTCAGCAGAGACAATTTGGTTGCTATGATACATAACATCTACTTTACCTGACTGCTACTGACTTGGTGAACGAACTGTTCTTCTAGGCCTTTATATTTAACATCAATATTGTGGTAGACATGGATACTCAGAGAAGCAACATTCACTTCTCATCCATTGTTGCTCAGATGGTTGTCAGCATGCGTGCAATGGGAAAGCCTGTCTGCATGGCATTTGTCCCAGTTCTGCTTGATGGGGTAAAAAGTGACAAGCACAGCTTTCTACCAAAAGCTGAAGATCTTAAGGCCTGGCAACCAGTAAAACAACCCAATCACAAAGCTTGGGAGAGATGCTCAGTGCCCCATTGCTGCTGGCGTTTTAACAATACCATCAATACATGCCACTCCTATTCCAAGCAATTCCAAGAACATTGCTCTTAGGAACCACGCTGGCCTCAGGAAAAAATACTTTGGTCTTTGGACACACCCCTTAAGTTCACAAATACTGTAATTCTTTTACAGTCACTTAGAATGTCCTGTGTTGTTTCATGGGACACCAGGGCACCTCCCTACTGCAAAACAAAGCAAGAAAAGCTACACGACTAACTTTCTGAGTTGTCATACCTCCCATTTCAAATTTCTTCTTGTTTAAGTCCAACACTCTGTTGTCCCTGAAAAGAAAAAACAAAACAAAATTACAAGAAACAGTTACAGTCAAACAGCTCTGAGAACAGTTAATCTATGGCCCCATTTAAAGCTACCTAACTGGTATCAGTGAATTGTTATATTTGCATTCACTTTGCAGCACTGCAAAGCCTTTTCTAACAAAGAGTCTCATTCAGGTTTATACATGACTGGGTTGCTTATAACTGCAGTACCTACACAGGATTTTTAAATATTTAACAACCGCACACTTTAAAAAAGAAAAAGAAAGATTCAAAACCAACGCGTTTCTTTTTTTGGGGGGGGCGGGGGGAGGTCTCTTTAGTGTTTCTTTGGTGCTTTTCGGATGAATGGTGAATAAAACTATGTTGGTTAATTGGTCAGAGGTATATAATATATAATACAATAATAAGCTAGAAAATGGGGTGGCTTCTATTAGCAGGCTCCTGAGCCTTAACACTGGCTATACATTTCCAGGCTAACAGCACCAAAAATAGTTCGCTTTAGCTTGATTGTTGACGGGTAACATTAAAATTGGATTTTAGTTAATCTAAAAAGACATTTCCTCTGAATATTACACATTACTTTTGAGTCCAACTTTTCATCCGAACGATAATGCAGCAAAGTTTTCCACCACCCCCCAAAACCAACCATGCGAGCATTAACGTTACGCTAGCAAATTTAGCATTTATTACCGCGAAACGATTTACAAAAGAATTCATCGCGATGCGAATCGGCATCCTAGCTGAATTCACACGAGAAACGTGTGGAAGACCGAACCTACCTTCCTGTATGGAATATAACTCACCTTTTTACAGCTAAAACTCAACGAAAACCCGCTTGCAGAAGATTTCACGCCGCTCGTTTGAACACCAGGCGTAGCCTGTTAGCTTATTAGCGCCTCGAGTAAAGCGGAAGACCGAGGGGAAAAAAAGAAAAAGCCCACTCTTCTTCTGCGTGTGTAAAACGCCATTAAAACACCGATAAATGCCTATACTGCCACCTACTGTACCAAAGTGGAATGTCTGCCACAACACATTAAACTGGCAAACGTGTGCGATCTTCACCCAACTTTTATAACAGAAAAATGTAACCAGAGAAAGTTTAGAACATTTTACGTGACTGAATTTTTTAAAAAGCGCCTTTACTTCCATCATATTTTAATATTACTGTTATATTTGTTACTTCATAGGATAATCAAGGTATAATAAAGTGAACCAAGCTGCTATTAGTCTAAGGAGCGACTGGACTTTAAGTTTTGTGAAGACGTTTCACTTCTCATCCAAGAACCTTCTTCAGTTCTAAAAAGCTGCTATTACATTGAGTAAAACTTCATAATCCCTTTTAGTCTACTTTGGCTCTAGGTAAACCTATCCCTGCCCCAAGCCACTTTAAATTATATCTACGCTGTTAAAATCAAACTCAAAGCAAGTTTATTTGTAAATGGCATTGTTTCATTTATTCATAGAGGTCAAGTAAAATGTACAACCATGTAAAAAAAAGGGGATACAAGTTGAACTAGTAAAATTATAGCCTAACTTTACATTTAAAGTATGTACACCATGTACTCTATATACCGCAATAACACTTATTTTTAAAATGATCTAAGAAAAAAAGTGTTATAACTGTGGTGACAGACAGTGGGTTTTCTGGCCAGATGTCATATTCTTGCTTCTGTCTTCTTACTGGTGCTTTTCTTTTCAGACCTTATCTGTGCTACAAGGCTGAAGATTTTTTTAACATCTGTTCTTGTTCCTGTGTCCTCTAGCCAGTAATCTTTTTCAGATATTTACTGCAATACTAGATTTCCCCTGTGTAAACACGTAAGGCTCTTCTGCCTGAAAAAAATATCTTCCTTTCTTCCGCCATGTCAAGCTAACCTTTGAAAAAATAAAATGTCAAGATGTTCTTATTATTGTAACATTTTAAACCCCATCACCTCATGGAAAAAAGAAAAAAAAACTTTAGAGGTGTTCAAGGGAAATAACTGAAACTGAAAATAATTAGTCAAAAATGTTTAAATAAAAGCACAAATGCTATCAGAGGAATTGCAGTGATATCTATAAATGAACACAGGCCATTTTTACACATACATAGAGTACATATACATTAAGCATATATTAGGACCCCGTAGAAAGCCCATAAGTGCGTTTACTCAAGAAAAAAATATTATAATGCTTGTATTTTACTTAAGTGTTTCCATTTTATGCTGCATTACACTTCTACACCACTCTAATTTAGTGTTTGTGAGTTGTGTTGTAGCTCTACAACAAAAAAGGATTTTACACTGTTTCCTTCAAACTGTTGATGCCCTAGTGATGTAACACTTGCTTGAAGTAATTCAAATATGTGTAGCAATTCTTGTTTCTTCCTTTATTTACCCCCTTTTTCAAGCATCTAACAAACCCTCAGCCTTAACTATGACCCTGACCTTTTGACTGTCCTCAGATTTTAAAAAAAGAGAGCGAGAGAACATGAGAAATTTGATTACCGTCTTAACGTTTGGCTGCAATAATCACTATTATGATAAGAAAAGGCACAGACTCAAGCATGAAGGCCACTGTCTAGAGAAAATTCACTGGAAATGTTTTTGCTGTGGTGCATAAAATGTAGTCATAGTACAGATATGATGTTTTCTATGTTCTGTGACAAGAATCGCACAGTTTGCTCAGTTTGACCTTAAGAAGATAAAGCAGTGCAAAAACAGCTGCCTGCCATTTAGTAGTTACATAGGAACACAAGTAAATCAACAGACAGGGCTATTGCTCAATGTGACCTCTTAGAAGCACGCAGGTGGGTGGGTAGATAATGTATGTACATTTCCCGTATAGAGGCACATTCAAGACGTAGTGTGGAAAAGGGGGAAGAGTTGTGTAACAGAAGTCTTCGTGCATCTCTGACCATGAGGCTTACCTCAAGTCACAAAGGGGCACAGTCAGAGAAAAATTAGCAGCTCAGTCTTTATTTATCGCACGATGGATGGATGAATAGGGAACTCTGTTTTGCTTGTTCTCCAATGTTATGTGTAACCATATGTGTAATCTTTAATTAGACACATATTGGAGACATTAATGTTTCATTTAAACTTGTTGTGAAACACCCTGATTTGTATCCCATTCTGACACAGTTTGTGATAACAGTGTTGTGATTTAACCATCTAACATGTCTGGATAAAGCCAATCAGATTCAAATTAGTTTTTGAGCAATTAGTCATTTCAACCTCAGGCTTTTAATGATTGCCTGACGTGACAGGTTAAATTGCTGTGTACTAAACTTCTTAGTAATTGATACCCTATGTAATAATTAAGAATAATAACGCTTATTACCACAAGTTTGTTGTCAATGACACGATGTCATCATAATTTGGAGTCCCACAAACCCCTCTACTGTACATGAAGTTATTGTAAGCCGTTTGCCATCCACTAAATAGTTTCCCTCCTGAGCTCCTTAGAGCCCAGTTCAGTAAGAAAAAAAGTTTAAAGTAGTGATACCCCCTCTCAACAAACTGATCATACATGTTCAATGAACGTGAGAAAATGCAGAAAAGACCACAGAGCGTTGTCATTGGATCAAATGAGGAAATCTCTTATGTATTATGCCCTGTGCATAAACAGATATACTCAGCCGCCATTTTATTAGGTACACATAGCTTAAAAGTACACTCTGTCCTCACAGTCCCACGATGAAACATCCTTTCATAAAGCAAATAAGGGAAGTTTTGACTCAGTGTTATGATTAATTTGAATGCCGCAGCTGGTTTTATTATACCGACAGGTGTTTCTATCACTTCGTTCATTGATATAAACTCAATGAAATGCAGAAACCTATTTGGGATTTTTAACATATAAAAAAATAAAATAAAATAAAATAAAATCTCCTTTACAGTTGCATTCTGTTTTTGAGATTTAAATCGGATATTCCCTGTGGCGGTTTACTTAGAACACATCCAAATACTATGTGAAAGCCCTGATCTAAAAAAGTCTTCAACTGATTTGAAATGATTTCAAAAAGGTTTCATTTTCTCCCAGACTCAAAGCAAACCATTAAGCTCCTGTTTTTCTTTTAACTCAAATACAAAAAGAAGTTAAAATCTTTCAGGACAGTTATACAAAGTGATAAATGTCAGACATAACATAAAACACACCAAAACTGAACTATGCTGACAATAAAACACAACCTTTTAAGGTTTGTGTTGACGTGATGAAAATAGGACTGCTGTTATTCACTGCCCCATTTCTCAGTCATTTATTTCAGGCCCTTGGCAGACACAACAGTAAAGAACTCTTGCTTCAGGGGGGGCAAAAGTTCAGGGATAAAAGGGATCACTCGGGAGATTACTTCCCTGTACGTAACACGGATGCCTAGAACACAAACAAAGAGCATTATGTTGCTCAGCCTGTAGCTGCAGAGCGCATGTTTGTGTGAGAGCAAGTGCTTCTTTAACCTCGCCCTCACATTTGCCTTTTGCTTTACCAAATGAAGCATTAAGCTGCCTTTGTTTTTCCGTGCATATATTCCCCTGCTGCCATAGGGTTCTCCTTGTAGCTTTTTAAATGAATCATCTCTTTTTTCAAGCATCCACTCAGCACAGTGTTTTTCAATCAGATTAGTACAGCACATTCTGTTCTGTTTCACTTCCTGATGACTGTGCAGCCCGTATCCCTGAATGAACTCACCCGCGTGCTTCTGGTTACACCAAGATACTCATTCAGACAGATGGATTCTTGCAACTGCCTGTCAGATTTTTGTACTTTACACAGTATTTAGCAAAATCTGTTAGACACCTATCAGATTTGCCCTTTACTGTTTTGTTTTAGCAAAGATTAAATGACTTTCTGATGCAAAGTGATAGGTAAGTAGCAGTAAGAAGGCCACAAAGTTCTAAAAATAAGTTACAACTGCATGTATGTCCCCATTATATTTATATAAAACAGCCACAGACCACTGATGTGACCTTTGACCATCTAATTTTCATTTTCTTCTTCTTCTTTTTTTTTCTCGCCTGCCTGGGTGCTTTCACCAGAACAGAAACAAGATGTTCTTGATGTTTCAGGAAGGAAAACAACATCTCAAGCCATGTGTCACTATACATATCTATTCATGCATCTCAGTTCAGCCCAAGCCTGTTTAGTTCATTTTGACCTCCAGTTAAGCATTACAGTGTAGGGAAAAAGAAGCCAGACAAAGCAACCAGGACGCCACGGTTCACGAATTTTGGTAAAACAAACAAACCAACCTTTGCCTGTGCAGGAGTTAACCGTCCTGACATGGTGTTTTATTTTAAATAATCAGTACTTTTATTTTAAGGGTTTCATGCGGGCAGTGACACATAGTGAGGTTGTGTTTTTACATCACACGAAAACATCTTTCTGTTTCTGTGCTGTTTTTTTTCTTTAAATGTGAATAACATGTTCTAAAACACATGTGTGTGAAAGCTACTTTCTTCCGATAACCAGATGCTCAGAAGATTACTCACCCCAGCTGACAATATCCCTGTTGCGTTTGCAGAGTCAGGTTCTCTTGTGTTATGTCACCTATATAATTAACAGGATCATCATGTTCCCTCTCAATAGCAGCTTGCTGTCTGCCAGCAGTGTGGTCAGACAGTATCCTTACCACCTATAATGGTGGGATTCATCATCTAGAGAGACGAGGCTCTGTGAGCATCTCGGTTCTATAAAGGAAAGTTTTCCTCTCGCTGTCTGACATGAACAAATTTTGGTTAACTTCTCATTAATGATTCAGTCATGACATTAATTCGAGGCGTATTTTATAGTTTTTAATGCAATAAATGTGATAAACATAGACACAAGAAGCAGCCATAAAGCGTGTCATATTTTCAGCACTGTTTATTGACATATTAATGCCAACATCCTCAACAGCAAAAGCACAAAAGCAAGGCCATAAAAATCTTTTATTGCTATGGATTTTAGCTTCTCTTATCCCCAAAGTAAATGCATCAGTAAAAAAAAAAGAGTTCATTTTAGAGATGTGAAAGAGAAAACATATTAACTATGAATGTGATAATAAGCAAACACTTACTTTAACCAAATCAGGGAATATAAAAAACCTAGAAATGAGATAAAGGCAGGGCTGTTTGAACACAAGATTTCATCAGCATGCAGAGTGTGAGTCTGGGGTTTCCACATGACGAGAGTTTTCAGCCTCCTTACAGGCTGTTTAGGAATCGTGGTCAAAATATACTCAAACACGTGCCCTTTGGAGAAGAACATGACCACTGTGAAAAGTTTGCTTACAACATAAATCAACTCCTGCTGGGTTTTTATATATATCATTCTGATAATATTTTGAAATATTATATTAAAATACTTGGTGTTGTGTCTCTCACGTTCATCTCTTTTGGTGTGTGTTTAGTACTTCACTACTATTTTGACTTCTTGTATATTTCAGGTGAAAACTATCTCTCCCTGATAACTGCGGTCTTTCTTGACCAGGACAAAATTTGACTTGCAAAGCATCCTTCATAAAATGCAATGCATTTCATGCTCACGTGAAGCAGGTTGGCTACTTTCAGTTGTTATGTAACATTTTGCGTCACAGTGAGCACTTTAGGTGTGTGTTAGATGTGACACTTTTTTTCTAATCCTGTGGAATGCACAATGAATCAAAATGACTTCAGTAACTAAAAGACATTTACAATTTTGAATATTTATTATTGTATTTTTCATGTGGATTTCCAGGTTAAAAAGCAACTCCCAAATAATAATGTGTTTATAGTGCCTCATTACATATAGTAACACTTAGACAATGGTATTTTTTTTTTTTTAGATTTTTACTTTAATTAAACTTTGAAGACTTTAAGAAGAACTGTACTTCACAGTAAGTAATTTTCATTTTGTAATTTACTAGGATACAGTAGCAATTATTAGACTACAGTAATGGGTTAGACAGGTTTAACATACTGGTTCTCTAGTGAGCATCCACATCAGAGTAAAATACTTACTGATTCACCACAAAATATGAAAACTATTGTATCGGGAGGTTAATGATTAATTGATAATTAATAATGATTTATAGGATGAGACAGGATTAGGCATATTCACCATCTGTTCTTGGTTATCACATTGATTTATCATTCAGCCCTTTGGCAGGGACTGCCCTTATGTTCCCTCACAATGAGTACTTCTACTTTTAATAATGACTTATATTTTTATCACAGTGCACATGGGGAAGGCTATTCCCTAGCCTATATTTATAGGAACGTATAGTTCCCAAAATTTGACTCGCAAAACAAGAGTTAATAGAATATGATGCACATTACTAGAATACCATAATACTAGAATCACACACACAGCACCACCTGAACCATGCTTATACATTTAAATGGACGCCTAACACACTGGCAGGACTTTTCACTCTAAGTACTTCAATATGTGTTTGTACTTTAATAAGGTTTAAATAAAGAAAATGTCTCAAGTTACTGGTTTGACAGCAAAACAGCTGTCGCCAAGATTTTACTTGCAAAGTTAGTAAAACAATAGCTTACACCTTGCAGTGAGAATAGAGAATTAGTATGTAACATGAGGAGCATACACAGAAAATCATCTTTTATATTTGATTTTATTTTTATATCTAACTTGGTTGAGTGGTATTTTTTTTCCAACTAGTAAAAGCTCTTCATACTTTGTTGCAAAGCCGTAAACACCACAATAATGTAAACACAGACTGTTTGGGAAAAGATGACAAATTATCTCCGCCCAGTAAAAATGCCAAAATGGAAAAATACCACCAGGAATTAACAAAAGAAACAATAGTAGAAAAAAACATGCATGCGCTTTTGTTGAAGTCCTTACCCTGAAATAAGTTACAGAAAACTGTCCTTTAAGCCATAAAAGTCTCCGATAAGCAAAGACGCTACTTCCCCCCTCCCCTTTTCTTTGTAAGTCTACAGAAACAGTGCGCTAATCCGTATCACCGCGCGTCTTATCGGGCAGTGAGGTGTGCTTTTACTTCGGTGATTACACATCCTCGTCTGTGTCTGCAGGCGGGCTGTTACACAGTACTGTTGACGATACGTGTTGTCAGCTGAGCGGGGAGGACAGCCTGCTGCGGTACAGGCTGTTCCCGGCCTGGCTGTCTCGGCACGGAACGGGTTACAGGTCAGGGTGTCTATTGGAACACAGTGTTCTCATCAGCAGCAGCAGCGGCACAGCTACAGTACAGCCGGAACATTGTGTTACTTTGTGGCTGCTTTCCAAGACCTGCCCTTAATTTTACTCTAAACGTCCTCCCACAACTCTACCCCCCCCCCCCCCCCCCCCTCTCTCTCTCTTTCTCTCTCTCTTTTCTTTCTCTGTGTGCTTCTCTGCCTCACTACCTCCCCGGTGTCATTTTGAAGTCTGAGCTCCATGTGGCTACTACTACACCGGCAGGTTTATCGTCACCGGCGAGGACGGAGATTAAAGTAAAGAGGGAGGGAAGGAGGGATAACTAGACTGAAAGAGCGCTGCTTAATAACCACATGGGCAGAACATTTAGTACCATGGATATGAGATGAGAAGGGCGGGCTTGAATTAGGTGAAAGAGACGCGCTTTTCCAATTTACCGACCGACTCGCTGAGGAAATTATTATTATCGGATCACAAGAACATGTAAGTGATTTAATTTACTCCTCTTTATTCTGCTGCTGACGGACTTAATTAAGGAGTTAATTAAGGCATATTCATGCCTGGCTGAGTTAAACTGACACTTGTGATACATCGTGAAGGTTTAGCCTTCATTATATTTAAAGACTGCTTTTTAGAAGCACACACACACGCGCGCACGCACATATATAAAAACAGAGAAAAATCAAAACGTATCTCAGAATTGATGCTGAATTCTTCACACGCATGAGGTTACAGCTATATCCCACTGTGCGCTGGAAAATAAAGGCTGATAAGGCACTGTGCGCGCGCGCGCGCGCGCGTGTTTGTGGGGGGTGGTGGGGGTTAATAGGTGAAAGTATGTGTGTGTGTGTGTGTGTGTGTGTGTGTGTGTGTGTAAATGTGGCACTTAGCTGCGGGTCCCTGTGGAAGGGAAGGATGAGGACAACAGTTTATATCTAGACTACGTGTAAGCCTAGGTGTACCTACATAAATTACAGGTTGTGTAACTGTTTCTGAGAATTACACCAGCAACTCTGGCGCTCTAGCATTTATTCTGGAGCACTTGAACGTTACAGGATATGATGGTGGCCCCTTGAATAACTTCAAATACACGGGCGTCCCCGCACGGGTAGTTAGATTTGAGGCACAAGCAGAGGTGGCCTTGTAAAACAGAGGCTGAGGCGACATCCCAGAGATGAATCAAACTGCCTCAAGGTAGATACGGAATATAGATAAACTGGTTGTTGTTTTTAAAAGCACTGACATTTACGATATATATATATATATATATATTTTTTTTTTTTAAAAAGGGGGGAAAAGGGGGGTTCTCTGTTACCTTTTAACAAAAAAAAAAAAATCTATTTTTAAGGTTTGCAGTTTCAAATTTCACGTCAAATCTAATTTTTGCCAGCATTTTCAAAAAGTCACTCCTGTCGCTTTTTAAACTCTGCAAAGGGTTGTTGGGTGAAAGGGAAAAAATCCCGTATGTCAAACAGTGCTTTGGTTCAGGATGTCTGTTTGCCATGCACATTGTGTACTCACACGTTCACATATTAATCAGCAGACTACGGATATGAGGCAGAACGTACAGATAGGCTGAAGTGTGTGTGTCTTTGTCTTAATATGCTCTGTTCCTGCATTCCTCTGCAAAGTAGCTGTACATGTAGTCTACATGCCATCATCTCTGTGCTGTCACTGTTTGTGCACTGTTCCTCTTTACATTGTTAAATCTAGTTGGATATTTATCATAAAGAAAAAGCAAAAGCTAAAAGGGTCAAATTGATAGAACACACAACTTTTACTTGAAATGATGCTAATATATGTCTGCATTCACCTACTTGTTTTACCCTATTTAAATCATATGTTAATCTAATTGTAAATATAGGTTCTGTTTGACTCGTTTAAATCACCTTGTTTTGGTTTAAAAATTGAAACTGGGCTGTACGTGAGGGGGTCTTAGATTGGTGAACACCGTCAGGCTTTGCCAGCGGGGGAACTGTGAATAGAAGGAACATTGTGTACAGACACACAAATGCACACACACATGCACGAGTTACATCTAAAACCAAATCCTTCAGATATCAAAGACACAAGACAAGATGCTGCTAATGAGGGATGGACAGTTTGTGCTCAGTGCACAAACACTTTGAGGGGAGACACAAGGCTGAAGAACCAGAACAAACAGTGCAAATGTCAGTAAAACAGATCTTTATGGTTTCACCCTGTGGTTTGAGGCGCCCAGGTTGCGCCATAGTTTACGTTTCCTAAGATCTCATTTAGTATGAGGTCAATTTCTTTATCGGTATTCAGTACACTGGACATGTTGCTTATTGATGAGACTCAGACCAAGTGCTGTTGCTTAATGTTAGTCTTTGCAGGCTCTTTGTCGCCACAGCAGAACATAACGTAAGACAGGGCGACTGATGGAAAAATCCAGAAAACTGATGCAGGGTAGGCGAGCTGCTGCTCCTCTCCAGTAAAACAACATGCCGCCTGAAGAAGGGTTATTGCCTCAAATAAAGTCTGTGGAAATTTTAGAACTGTCGTCTGATCAGCAGCTGTGTCCTTGTCACTGCATCCCTCACGTTACTCTGAATGGACACTAGCACTTTTTATTTTGACTATTTGAAACAGTCTGTCCTGACAGCCCTACCTAAACTTGAGCTAGAAACGTGGTGCGATGTGAGAAGAATTCTGCTTGTGACATCACTGAGATAATCTCGTATCTTCAACATCTCAGCTTAAAAAACACAGACGATACAAAGATTGCCTTTATATAAAATCCCCTCTCTCACGGCTTCCCAGCATACAGTCAGCAATTTAATCATCAAAAACCAAAGCAGTTGAAGTCAAATATTTTCTTTATTTGCTCATTCTAAAATGAGTATGTTTACATTTGCTTGTCAGTGGGAAAAATATAAATTTCAAGTATATTGCGCAATACGTTATTGTGCTGCTCAAAGATTCGCTGCACTGTAGAAGCCTTATTTAAAAATAAATAAATAAAGGAAAGACCTTAATTATGTTCAGATGAAGTATAACTCTATGAGTCCAAACTGGCTTGATACCAAGAGGCCATTTAAGCTCGAAATGGTATACCTCTACATATAAAAACATTTTAAAGGAAGCGTTTTACAAAGGAGATCCAGCACTGTGGTGCAGCCTCGGCAAAGAAGACCACCGTAGCAACCCTTCTCCCCCCACATACCCTCATAAAAATCAGTTTGCCACTGCATTAATTGGTTTACTTGATCACCCATTAAACAATAAATAACATCATAGACAAAAAACATGTCTTAGTGTTTAAATGACAAAGGATTGCAATAAATACATAAATTACTCAACAATACTCTGTTAGAGATTCTCTCACATTAAAAAATACAGCTGTTGTTCTTTGCATGTGGGGCTTCTGTAATCTAACTACGGAGCCCCAGTAAGGCAACGGTTCTATACTATGTAGTGCCTTTGCAGGAGTACGTGTACTCTCAACACTTCTCATTCTTTGACCCTACCTAAGTAGCTTTGAATGATTCACAGTTCCTTATTTATGTCCTTATGGTGGGGCCATTGGTGCATCTCCAATGTTCAACCACTGTGATGACCGTATAAGAGATGTTATACTAAGCCTGAGCTTTTGGTGTTTTACAGGCATTACTTGCACATATGCTCATCTCATTTTTTTGAATCTTTAATAGCCATTTGTATGAGAGAAAATAAGGAAAAGCTTAATAGGTCTCCTTTAAGAGGGTTTTATAGTTATCACTGCAAAATGTGCCAATAGGAGAGCCTAATTAGAAGCTTCTCTTTTTGTTAGGAGACCAAAGGGTGTTTGCTTAGTTTGCCTCTCTGGACAGTGTGCTTCTGAGTGTGGTAAAGCAGAAAAAAAAGTGCTAGCCTTAGTAACATCCCTAGCACGATGACATGTGAGAAAGTGTTAATGTGTCAACAGCTGCATATGATAACAATCAGCAAACGGTGTTTGCCAACATGCTTAACATAACTATGTTGCCTTTTTTCAAACAATGTCAACATTATTGTGCCAGAGGAGACGGTAGTTTTGTGTATGGGAGAAGCAGCATGCAGACAGTGATTGCTGCTTTGATGAGAGAAGCAACATGTCCAACATGTCATTACAGTTTTTATGGGTCTGGCAAAGCTGCTATTGAAATTATTGCCAGCAAACCTTTCATCAGGCTGAATATTAAGTGTTTTTGATATACAAAGGTTTTTTTTTTAACAGCAAGTTTATTATTTGGAATTTGCCATTTGTATACTTTTGACTTTAGCCAGTTTACGTATTTGGCTGCTTGTGTTTCCACATTTTGTTAAAACTATTTTTGTCCAAATCTAAAGTGCTTTGGTATGAAGAAACCGAAGCTTTGTATCGTCTCTGGTTTAAAACATTTCCAATAATCTTTGAACTGTAAAATTTTTCGGTTAGGTGTCAGTGCTTGTACTGTCAGCAGCATAACAGAAATTCACATGACACCTAGTTGTGTGAAATTTTTAATCTGACATTGATGCCGCTTAAATGATTCACAAGAGACAATGTTTGAGCTGTATTGCATTACCAGAGAAAGCCAGACAGTGTGGGGCCTCATGTTGTGATATTTTATTAGTGTATCACCTCAGATCCTTGACTGAATTCAACACTTTTATCTGTGTCATCATAAACACTGGGAAGATCATGTGGCTGTTTAGGATGCTGCAGGTTTAGCGTTGCGGTGTGTGTTTCCCCTGTGCATGTGAGGCTTTTAGATGGAAGGCTCTGCTACGTTAAAAAGGATTTTTTAAAAATAAACAGTAAAACTATGCGAATGAGGTTCTGAAGAATTCATTTTGGAGTCCAATAAAAATCCAGATGTGTTTATATATTTTTCCAAGCACACACAAAGGTCATTAAGTAATGGTCTTGGAGATACACACTTTGCGAGTACTCCGTGTACTCTGTGAGTACAGAGTGTGCTACAAAATAAAATGAGTGAAGTGAGCAACTTGCTGTTCACTTTCACTTAGATTCACAGTTATGTAATTACTTTATCTTTTGGGGGGTTGGGGGATCAGAAAAGGTGCGATAGCCTACAAATGTGTTCCTCTTAAAGCTGGGATCAATGATGATGTGGATGCTGCTAACAATAACTGTAAATATATTTCTTGTACAAGATACTGATTTAGAGCATGTGTCCCTAAAATAGCTTCAAGTTATATAAGGTGAAGTAAAAGTCATATTCGCTGGGTGGATTGTGGTGATCACATTGATATTTTTATCCTATATCGTGATTTTTCTAGCCCTGCTCCACAAATTTGATCTATATTATGCACAATTTTCCCATTTAAACATTAGATGCAAGGAAATTTAATGACCAAGCAGTCAGTCAGATAGCTAACATCTAGGCTTGTGTGTTTGTATCATTGGCAGTGTTATATATCGGTTTTCCACGCGCAGAAATGACAACTGATCAGGATTTGCCAATGGATCACCAGTCAGCCACAGCCCTATTTGCTGCAAAGGGCATTGATGTAACAACCAATAAAGACCAAGGAGTTATCAAGGTATTTACAATACTGTCATCATGTGACTGTTGACATTCATTCACAAGTAGGACTCATTGTTCCACCATATGGCACATCATGTTTTTTTTTATCTGTTCCCTTTTAGATCTAGGAGTTATCTTTTTTATTTTCTTTCTTAAATGGTAGAAGTTTTTATTGTTAAAGGAGACACTTGTCTTTCTTTCTGCAGGTTATAAAGCGTGCAGGGGTAGATGGAGACAGGCCCATGATTGGGGACAGAGTAACAGTTCACTACACTGGGAAACTGGTCACTGGGAAGAAATTTGATTGTAGTCGAGAGCGCAAAGAGCCCTTTTGTTTCAATGTGGGCAAAGGTAGGTGACTGGCATGACTGTCCCTAACTGTTGATTAATTAAAGGTAAATGCAGTATTGTATTATATTTTGCTACCAAGGAGCCAGTCTTTGTAATTCTGTACCTTTAAGTAGTTTCAACCAATAGTTCTCCAGAATTTTGGAAGGTCTTTCAAAGATGTTCATGATGTATATTTCCTTCACTTATTTTTAGTCCAGTCCTTTAATTTACATAAAAAATTCAACTACTATGCCAGTTTGAGAGGCATAGTAGTTTTGCAGCAACACACTACTGAAAACTTGCAACCCAATATCACAGCAAAATGTATAATTCATATGTCGGTCCACCGTATCCATTTCACACATACTTTTCCAAAGCGTGACATGGACGTGCACACAGAAGTTGCAGTACCAGCAGGGGGAGATAATATACTTAAAGGCAAGAACTAGCTAGTGAGTAAGGAAGGTATGAACTGTATTCCAGGGCTCTTAATTGCCACAAATGATTGTATGTATTGTATTGTATTGTATGTATGTACTTACATGTGTTAGCAATGTTTGATTAAACACTTTCCTGTGATTAATTTCAAGTTGGACTGAAATAAAATATCTTCCTCTGCTGGTACTGCAGCTGACTGCAACTTATTGCAACTTCTCCAAAACTTGGACATGCATGTAGAAGTGGACCAGCGTGCCTTCACATTTTTTATTACATGTTTTGCTGTGATCTTGGCAATGGTGTGCAGTATGTCCTTGAAAAATTTGAGAAAACTGAATAAGTGAAGGACAAAAAAAAAAGAAGCAGTGACAGGCCTAAAGAAATTCAGACAGACAGCATCTGAAAGTCATGTCTTTTGGAAAGAGGAAAATATCCAGCAAAGACCTGACAAAGGTTCTGACGATGCATGTCAGATCCTTGTATTAACTCCCACGTTTGCTTAATTTAATCAGATTAGCTTACCTAAGCAGTATATATGGAAAGATGCAAGGCTCTCCATTTCAAGCGAAAACAAAATCAGCCTGTCAGAACTTCGATTTTTTTACGCATTAAACAAACAGACATATAATTTTAATAAGTAAGCTTTAGAGATGCTGGCTGATTTGTTGAACTCTTTCAGTCTTTAAGCTAAGCTAGATATTTTATATTTACAAATATCAATATTTTCATGTAATCCTCAGCAAAATGATCGGTTTGAAATGTGTGCAGGAAAAATTGTTGCTTTAAATTTATATATCTGAATGATGTAATATAACCTTTGAACTTATCGAACGAGCCAACAAAGTCTTGTTTAATTGTTTAAATATTTTTGATCTACTCACAGGACAAGTCCTCAGGGCTTGGGACATTGCTGTGTTGTCCATGCAGAGAGGAGAGGTGTGCACACTGCTGTGCAAACCCGAGTATGCTTATGGAGCTGCTGGAAATCCTGACAAAATTCCTCCCAGCTCTTCAGTAGTATTTGAGGTAGGCGCTGTCATTTGTGTGACGCATTAATCCAGCATTGCACTGAGGGCCTTTGATAATTTAGGAGCATGTCTCTGCAGATGGAACTCGCTGGTCACAAAATTAACTTGTTTGTCTATTTTAATCCCCCTCAGTCATACAGCCAGCATAGTTTCATATGCCACCTTTACAAGTGTGTTTGGGGCTCAGTGAGACTAAAGTTCAGATCTTCTCTTTCCTGAATAATCAGTGTTAAGTATAATTTAGTTTTCTGATCTGCTTTTCATGTTGGCTCCATTAAATGCAATATATTCATGAAAAAGGATTGTTTTACTCTCCCAGTTGGTGATTCAACTCTGTAATTTCAGTTCAGCTTTCACTTTGTAGGTTCATCAAATGTTGCTCAAGCAGACATAATCAGCTAATAAATTTATCAATATATGTTTTTTATTTATACTCTTAAAAGAGAGTATAAAGGATTATAAAAAAAAACATTACCAAGTTTTGCTCTCATTGAAAAAAATACACATACACTGAAAAAGTATGAACTACTTCAGTATTTAGCACATATGAGAGAGCTGGATATGCACTGCGTAGAATGCTCCACATTCGGTGGTTTTCTGGTTGTTCATATTGTTTCATGTACTCAAATTGTGTGCACATGTCTGGTTTTCATGTGCACAGGTTTTGAGACTACTGGGACATCATACTTAGCCCCAAACCTGACAGAACTTTGAAGTTTGAATTCCAGCCAAACATCAAGAGAGTCTTGGGTTTGCAGATGTAGTTAGTTATCCTTAAAATGCTTGAGCATTTATAATTTTTTTAAACATATATACAGAAAAAGTTAAATTTAATATTCTTTCCCAACTTTAAACCGATCTACAGTGAAATAAAACAGATAAAACTGATGTTTTCATACGTGAGGCTTGGTTTTCTTAGCTAGCTGGCTAGTTATGACATAGAAGGCATAGAAACAGTATGTGTCTGGTTACACAGTGTACTTGCTTCGTTTCTTATTATTTCATTATCATAAGTCATTAATTTTTTTCTTTTCAGTGATAACTCCTACTTATTTTTAGTTATGTATTAATTCACCTCCCACACCTACTGAAAGTTCTGCAGAGCTGTAATTTTGTATTTTGCGTTTACCACCATTTGTTAGTATAGTGATGGCATATCCTATGTTCACACAGATGGAGCTAATTAAGTTTGAAGGCGAGGTACTTACAGGCGATGGTGGAATTGTGAGAAGAATAAAGGTCAAGGGGGAAGGTTACACTAATCCCAACGATGGATCAATTGTGAACGGTAACGACATGATTTGTTTATTCATCAATAATTGGCATTGTGCCAGTTTGATAAACGATCTGTATAGTAATTGACAACATCATAGATTAAATTGTGCCCTGTGTCTCACAGTGCACCTGGAGGGAAGGTGTGGTGACCGACTGTTTGACTGCAGGGACGTCAGCTTTATTGTCGGTCAGGCTGAAGATAAAAGCATTCCTCTGGGAGTGGACCGAGCCATGGACAAGATGCAGAAAGGAGAGTGCTGTTTACTTTACTTAAAACCAAAGTAAGTTCCTAACAAATGTAAAAATGTCATGTCACTTTGTTAATGAAATACAATCAGTAATTATTTATGTGCGCTTTGTTTATTATTAGCTCATGAAATTTTTATTTAAGGTGTCTTAACTGTAGGACTGTAGGTTCCTGTAAGATGATGATAACTTTAATTTAATTATTTTATATCTCATTTTTATTTCATAAATATCAAAGCTATTAAAGCTTTTTTCAAGTAATTTTATTGTATTTTTCAATATTTCTCAATAATTAAAAAAAAATATATTAGTGATAAACATTAAATATAGTGAAGTCACTAATCAGCTAACAAAGGAAGAAACCTTAAAGAAAATATTTTCTTAATATCTGGTTCAGAGCTCTCTATTTTTGCAGATGTAAACAGACTTTTCACCGATATAATAAAATCTTTCTTTTATCCTATTAAGGTTACAATTACATACAACATTTGCATTTTTTTGGTTTATTTAAACCTTTCCATTAAGTACTACACACCATTTTTCCGAGTATATATGTCAGTGCATATCATCAGTGTGTATGTTCTGTATGTTCTGCAATTGATTTATATTTATTCGAAACACTCAAAATATATGCCCTGTATCCATATTCAACTTCACTGAAAGCAGTTGTCCAATGATGTCATCCAGAAATGATATCATTCAGAAATTCAGATCTAAAAAAAGTTAAATAAAATTCCTTTGATGTCATTTCAAAGGGTTTGTGTATTTACTAGAAATGTTTGATGGTTATAGCATGTGGGGAATTTTCAGCAGCAGTTTTAAATCATGTCACAAATTGGAGCTTGAATGTCAAGTGGTTCGGGTCAACTGTTGACACAGATGTTGGTATGCAGAAATTGCATGCTTCAAAATAGTAATTATTGTTTAGTATAATCAGGTGGTCATTTTTATGCTTACAGGTATGGTTTTGGAAGCGAAGGCAAACCAGAATACAAAATAGGACCAGACAAAGAAATCGTATATGAGATTACTCTTAAAGACTTCCAAAGGGTGAGCACTAGTTTCTACTGAATAAGATGAGATGAGACTGGAATAAATGTTGTTTGATAAATGTGTTTAAGTAAATGGAATAAATGTGTTTAAGTTTTGTTGGAGGCAAACTTGATCTCATAGATTTTATAGACATATTTTCAGTTCACTAACTCCAACTAAAAAAAGTCATTATGCTCTTTCTGTGTTTTCACAAGGCTAAAGATTCCTGGGAAATGGACTTGAAAGAAAAGCTAGATCTGTCTGCTGAAGTAAAGAGTAAAGGGAATCAGTATTTTAAGGTACAGCTCCTGGTGCTCACTCAAGTCAGTAAACGATTTTTTTGTTTGTTTTTTTTAGATCTTAGATTTATAAAGATATATTCTGTTCCTTCATCAGGCAGGGCGGTATTACCAGGCAGTCATCCAGTACCAGCGCATCATTTCGTGGCTAGAGATAGAGTATGGTACCGGAGACATGCAACGGAAGAAGATACAAGATTATATTCTGACTTCCCACCTTAACTTGGCCTTGTGTTTCCTGCGATTAAAAGAGTTCACACAAGCAGTGGACAACTGCAACAAGGTGAGCTGATGTCTGCCCATCTCCTGTGCGTGTAGCTGATGAATGTTTAACTGCTACTATACTATTACTATACTGTTCATTTATTTTGTGTCCGTTAAAGGTCATTGAGATTGATGAAAACAATGAGAAGGCTTTGTATCGTCGTGGGGAAGCCTGGCTCTGCCGCAATGAGTTCAGCCTGGCCTTGGCAGACTTTCAGCAAGTGCTGCAAGTCAACTCAGCAAATCGAGCAGCTCGTGCTCAGATTTCCATTTGTCAAAGCAAGATTAAGGAACATCACGAAAAAGACAAAAAGACCTATGCTAACATGTTCCAGAAATTTGCAGAACGGGACGCCAAGGTCTGTAGACAAATTTAGAAAGTCAGCATGACTTGTTTTTGTGTTTTTCTCTTTTCCTTTCCTTTCCTTTCCTTTCCTTTCCTTTTTCTTTTCTTTTCTGACATGTTTATGATTCTTTAAGTAAATGTACTTAAAAATACTTAAAAAATAAGTAATAATAATTAACAATAATAATGTAATTAATCTAACAAATATTCATATAGCCCCATTTAAAACACTTTTTTTTCTGATGCTTTCCTGGCACCGATAGCAACTAAACTTCAGAACTGTTAGAAAGTGGAGAAGACAATTTTGCATTTTACATCCTTTAAGGAGAGCCACATTCTGTCACACTTGTCAAAACGTTTGCATTTACAACTAGTGTTCAGCCATTTCGTATTTCATGGTGTGAGATACTCGTGCACTCTGAAGACATCCACCACTATGTGCTAGAATAATATCAGAATGATTTGATGTTTACTACACGATCCATAGGTTTAAAAGTTTTACATTAGAAGAATGTTTTAAAATTTTTTTTTTACGTTTATTTATTTGTAAAATTGTCTGGCTGGATTGTTCATGTACTTCTTCAATGTTATACTGACCTCTAGTGGTTAGGTTGATTCTTTCACCCATTAATCTCTGTTAAAGTAAGGTAAAATGCCATGTGCAAAAAAGCAAGATTACATAACAATATTAACTGCATGTATCTAAATGATGATGTCAGTTTATGCCATTGGATAGTTTGGCTGTGTAGAGTCCATGATTTGATTTTTCTTTTCACAATATTTCTATCAGTTTTCCCTTATAGGAAATGGTCTTAATGTATATTTTTTCAGTCATTTGCAATTCACCTGAAGCCCTGTATCTTCTGAACAGACTGGGAAGACAAAGAGAAGGTGGGATGACAGTGCGAGGACCAGCTTCAATGGTGAAGTGAGCATTAAACAACGCCGGAGGAGTCAGGACTGCCCGTCGTAATGGGGACATTTGAAAGGGATAAGAGAAAGCTTCTTTTTGCTTTCCAAGTCCAGGGAGCAGAGGCAAGAATGAAGATGAAAAAAAAAGCCTCCAAACCAAACCCTTTTTTTTATCCCAAAATCCAGCGTGACCATTCCTGCATATAAAGCAGACTGTAAGCAGGGACATTTGCAAGCCAAACAGCCTTTCCCCTGTCACAAGGACTATTGAACTGCCAGAGCGTACCTTCCAGTGGAGACAGAAACATTGAGTTAAGACTGGCAAACACTTTTAGCCCTCACCTTTTATCCTGAAAGAATATATTTTTATTTTCCTCAAAATGCAAGAAACACAATTACTTTGTCCTTAGGCTACTGTGTTGAAGTGCCTCCACAGTGTTTCTGATTGTAAAACCACGTTCATGATCTGTATTTGTTTTTAAGCCTGTTTGGAGCAGCTGCATGCATCACAAGGTGTTTTTGATTCAGACTTGAACTTTGCTAATTTTATATGTGCAATATGTACTTTTGGTGTAACAAGTCCTGTTAGTATGGTGAGTAAAAAACAAACAAACAAACAAAAACAATAAATTCAGTATTTTTGCTTTGGCCAAAACTTAATACTGTCATAAATAAAATAAGCTGAAGAAAATCCTAGTTGCTTTTCTGAAATGTAAAATTTACTGTATTTGGTTATTGCGTGTAACTTCTGCTTCCTGTGAAGCCAAATTAGTTCTGGTCTTTATCAACACCTGCAAGACTTTGGCATGGAGTGCCTATTTTTACATATAAAATTCAAATTTAGCTTTTGTGTTTTGAGCAAGAATTATTTATTTTTCTAAGATGCATCTGAAAGTGGTCATGCACTAAAATAATTTATTCCTGTTGTGAGGTACTCTTTTATATCCTAACGGTTAAAGACATGAGTCAATAACGACACTTTATTTTGTAAAAAGCCAGTTTGGTATTGTAATTGATCAAGTAAAAAAAAAGATGACAGGGAGAACTTCACAATTTAAGTCTGTTAAACTGATGGCAGCTGTAAAAACATTAAAGGCAAAATAATCATACTCTATATAAAATTGAATATTTCTCCTACTGAGCTTGAGTTGAATTTAGTGTATAAGGAGTCAGTCTTTCTTCTTCTGGTGCATTCATCATATTTCCTGACCTGTTTAGTCTTATCAGGCTAAAGGCATAACTTTTAGAGTACATAAAATCATAATTTAGAAGGTAAATACATAAAGCATTAATTTTGCAGTCTTTTTCACCTCATAAAAACGTATGTTTTATAATGTGATCAACTATGTCGGTGCAGTCTGGAAACAGGTTTTTCTTTATCTCGAGAGTGTGAATGTGTATCAGACAACTGTCCACTTTGGAAACTGTAAAACCAACACTGTTTTCTTTTCATAAAATATCTGGACAGAGTCTGGACAATAATATTGAAATGTTTTATAAACATTGGCTGGTTCAGAATGAAAACCTTAGCTGTCTTAAATATGTTGTGTAAAACAATTACTTGTGTGTGTGTGCGTGTGTGTGCTAGTCTATATTATTGTTGTGTGGTTTGTAAGCAGATTGTTGCTAAATGTTTTCAACTACTGCTGGCTCTAAACATTTAAACAGTTTGTGCAGTGTTGATTAGTAGTACTTTTTTCTAGCTTTTATAAATTGTACATCGTAATGTACGTACTATTTCACCACACTTTCAGCTACATCTGAAAGCTCTGTAGAACTTGGAAGTGCTGGAGAATTTTTGGCCTACAAGTGGAAAAACAGTGGCATGGCTAATGTGAGATTAGAGATATGACATAAAATATGTTCATATATATTTGGATGATCGTTGCCATGTAGACATATGATATATTTTCACACAAACCCCCCGCAAAATACATATGGTACCTTTGTTCATGTGTTCTTCATATATATATATATATACATATATATATATATATATATATATACACTCTAAAACCAAACAAATAAATAAATAAATTAATTAAACTGTTGTATTCAAATAGACAGATCATCTTCTAGGCCACTATTTTATGATCCAATTATATTTTTAAAGAGCACATTGATAAATAGGGAAACATTTTTTGTTGAGACACTATTAATCAGATGCTAAGTTTTCTACACTTGCACTTACACTTACCGGCCAGCCCATTAGGTACACCTCCAAGTATGGGGTTACACCCACTTTTGCCTCCAGAACAGCCTTAATTCTTCATGCCATAGATTCAACATAATGTATGTATTTTTATATTTGAAATTTAGAATAAGTCTTTGAAAAAGATCCATCTAGCCAACCATTTTCTTAAGCTTATATCATTGTGTGTCACAGGTGGGCCCTCTGAATGAGGGTCACCAGTTTATTATATGGCTTGAAAAAAAGTCTTAGCAACTTTAATTACACACCTGGCTTTTAACACGTTTCATCATCTACCTGTTCGGGTAATTCGGGTCCAGTTTTCACACAGTCTGAGCTCTGTACAGATAAAAAAAAAGGAAAAAGCTGTTTTATATTGAATATATTCAATAATGGTGTCCAGGCACTAAAGTGGGACAGTAATCCTTTGTGATAGAAGCTCCCGTAGATTTGTTTTTCTTTGTGGCTGTGGCCAGCTAACCTGTGTTAGTTCTGAAGGTTACCACTCTTTCAGCCAACTGCAGACTACAGTATATAGGCAGATAATATGTGAGCCATTAGAACTCCTGACCAACCCCTAGGTGGTACTGATAAGAGCAGTATAAAGGGTAAATTTGGCTTTAGCGTTACTAAAGAGTGGTAAATTCAAACTGATGACTCCACCTAAAGCTCTTCTACTGTAGAAGCAAGTCCTGTAGCTCAGCAGCTGTGCTATAATCTACTGTATACAGGTACTTTCTGGGGCAGTTGTCTAAAGGAAATTTCATTCCAGTAGTACTGTATCATAAAAACTGTGTATACAAAATATCTAGCCAATTCTAATACAAATATAGTGATACATTTCTAACACTATCCTTACTGATTCAAAATTATCCCATAATTTATAATTAATAATTATTCAGTGCTGTGTCTCTCTCTTATATCTCTGCTGTTATCCAAGTCTTAACCTGGTAGTGACCATGGAAATCACAGTCTGGCCTTACTCCAGCATCCATCACCTGGAACTGTACCACAATACTACAAAGTACCCCATGTTCACTGTCCCACATAACCTTTGAAAAACATAAAAGTACCACAATTTACCTTGCTCTCAGACATTATGTCATTGGGAAACAACCTACTTTAGAAACACATCAACTGTTCAGGTAAAAAACATAAAGTACATTACACGCAATCTTTAAATTTCCAGTTTTACGAATGCTTCATCCTTGCCTTTTAAAATAATTTCTCGACATCTCGACTTACATCTTTTTCTATCGCCTTTGAGTGAACTTATCACAATTTAAGCTTTGTTTTGCCTCTCTGGAAACTACATAAACTCTACCTTTAGTTAGTACACAGACTGTAGTGACATTTATCGAGCTGTGTGAAACATTGCATTTAAAATTAGGCACCACTTAAAGGAAAGAAATTCAGAATTACCATGACCACAGCTTTACTGGTGCATGCATGAACATTAAAAGGATAAGATGAACACAAAGATGTTTGCAGTAGTGTTTTACTGTCTCCATGGCATCAGCTGAAAAAAAGGTCAATCTGCAGGACATAAAAAATGAACTTGATTAAACTGGGTGTTAGATTTGATAACTCATTGCATTTTTCTCCTCTTATAAAAAAGGTCTATTTAGTAAACAGTTTTTGTTTTTAAAGGTTTTTCTTAGGTTAATTCATGCATCTTGGGTTAAAAAACAATGAAGGAGGGTTCATGTGATACAGTGATATTAGAAAGCTATTAAATGGATGATGTAATGACACTGTTCCTGGTTCCAAGGTCAAGTATGACGTCAGATTTTAGACAGCGTGGATGAAAAAGTGGATGTCCTTTACATGTTCAAAATGAAAAAAGGAATGTTTAAAGAGAAAAGAAAAGAGATGTATAAAATAAATCTATCATTACATATCTGCAAGACTGAACAATTCAGGTGAAGAATTAAAGGTAACCTTGTTTTCTTAAAAGCATTAGCAGAAAATTAAAATGTTCTCATGTCATTCAAGGACACAGAAAAACTGCCATTTTTACTTTTTCAGACTCTCCTCTGGATCTGTGTAGTGTCAATCAAAAAGCAAAACAGTTGTGAATCTATTAAGATTTTATACATTTTATTAAGTCTGTCTGTAGATGATAATTTTACCACAGTCACCTCATTGATCATTGCTGCAGTAAATCCTAAGGAATGATTCTCATGTCAGTTTAACCAAATAGTAATAGGAAGACATGAGGAAATACATAAATAATATTTATCATATTAACATATGATTATCTCATTATAGATCAGATTTAAAGAATGGCACATTGTTTAATAAAATCATTCAATTAACATTTACAAACCAAAGCTATGATTCAGTTCATCATACCAACACTTCAAAAAAAAAAAAAAAAAAAAGCAAACCTTTTTGTTCCTGTTGTATCTAGTGGCAACAGTGGATTATAAAAAAAATTACAGTGTAAATGTGAATATGATTTCTCACATGAAAAAATGTGTTATTACAAAATTTGTACAGTGCAGAGGTGTGATTCAAAAGTTCAGAGAACCTTCTTTTTAAAGAAAGAAAAAACAATAAAAACAACAACAAAGAAAAAAACAACAACATAAAAGATTTCAAGCTGGCCTCTGACCAATCCTTAGGATCACCATTCAGGGTCGCCACTGCTTTGATTTTTAAAGGCCAGTTCCCAGAACTTTTAGATCACACTCCACATGTTATACATAAAAATGTTGCCACAACTGTCAATGACATATGATACAAAATATTAAAAATATTAACTTGGACACTTGATAAGGAAGGTTTCTGAAAAGAAAGAAAGTTGAGAATACAGCAGAAAAACGCCTTTTATATCAATATTATTATTACCATATCGAGTTTTCCTTGGTTCTAACAGGTTTATAATACACAACGCAGTTATCGTAATGCTGCATTTACTGCCTACATGAAAAACCCATATACAATATTTACAGTATCAGTACTTTGTAGAGGTCACAAACACTTCTGTATTGGGACAGCCAGATGGCTCAGATAAACACAGTGTTCAGGGTTTCAATTGATTGGATGCTTATTGCCTGACAAACTCCCTTCTGTCATTGTTTTTTAGTTACAATTTATACCATCTGTATAATTCATACTGGCCTTAAAGTAACTAAGGTGTTAGATCTGTAAGGGTTTGCCAAGTAACTGTCAGTATTATTTTACTCCAAAGAGTTCTACAGCCTGAGGCCTTGACCACAAAATGTAATAATACAATGTAAGAGACAAAAACACTTGGTATACAAAAACCTTTCATTTCACTGTCTCTTCTTAATAAGTGCTCATTACAAAAGGATGAGTGTTTGCAAAATGGTGTTGCTTGAAACCATAACAGGCAATAGTCCCAAAAAGACTTTGATTTAAACATGAGGCACGTTTGTGTAGGTGTAAATACCCTGTGCTGCCTTTTATTTAAAAGAAGAAGGATTTTCATAATAAATACACCATTATTTTTTTTTCATGATTGTAAATGCAACATTTTAATGTGACAGAACTAATCAGGCATCAACTTCTCTCCCTTCTCTAACTATGGCATCAGAAACAGTGTACCGTATGCTAAAGGTACATAAAATTTTTCACCACATGACAAATTTCCCAGCGATTCATCACATGAATATCATGTTAAGTATTCCACTAATAGCTCTGATATAAATTATGATTAACAACAGTGCTAGTATCATAAAGATGTACGAATAGCTGGGGTTTAAAAAAGAGCTTTGTAATCAGACACAGAAAAAGCAGATAGTTCAATATACTCAGATGAGGGTAAGCCTGAAAAAAATATGCTTCTTACCAATGAACTTTAAAATGTAATTTAAAATTTAAAGCAATTTAATATGTCAAATAATATGCTCAGTGCAAATGGCCACGAGGGAAATTTCAGAACTAGTCCTTGCTGTGGAGATGGGTTATCAGAACAAACATGAACAAGACAATCGTCAGAAGCAATAATATAGAAAATGAAATCATGGCCTAAACCGTTTTCTTTAAGCAAAACTCCACATCCTCTCTGGTTCCATATTCTTATTTCTGACGTTTCTGTGGTTTCCTCTTCTGGTTTTGGACTGTAAATCAGATGATGAAGATGCCATCCCGAACTCAGGGAAACTACACATTTGTGCTCAGACTGTCTTTACGCAGTTTTTTACAATCACCTCTTGTTTGTGTGAATTCATTCAGGTTGTAGTTTTTGGTTGAATCAATCTCACTGGTTTATCTAGCCAGTTAGATGGGGACACAAAATAAATATCAGTGTTTTAAGGGGTTAAATTCCGAACAGACTGGAATGATGCAGCGCTACAGAGGGTTGAGCCACTGGATTTAATGTTAGATTTTCCTTATAACTGTGTTAATTGTTAAATGCATCTGAGTTTGCTTCACTTTTCATGTTTATTCTAGAACACTGTGTTATCGAAGGATGATGGCAAGTCAAGCAGTTCAAGAGCCTTTTTCTCTGATTTGGTCAGAGGGAGGTCTTCGGCTGGAGTACATAAGATGGAGAACCTCTAACAAAGAAGAATATTGGTTTTAATAAAAGATGAACGGAAACGTTTTTTTGGAAATTTATATTCATACACAAATAGCTCACCTGTCGCAGTGTACCAGGAGTGATGCTCATATTGTACAGCATCCAGAAGGGAACCATGAGTGTAGAGGAGAGTGTAAACCACCAGCCTAGAGCATAACCCCACCATGGATACTCTAGTGTGTTGTTGAACTTCAGTGGAGTGTATTTGACCAAGGAGAAAATAAATGTTCCCTGAAAATTACAATGGAAGAGTTAAATATGGAATAAATTACATACTATGTGGGGAATGGAAACCCATCTCATAAGGCTCCTAGTCCACAGTTTTTCTGCTTATGTTAACGCCAGTGGTGGCTCAGAGCTCTATGGTTATTGAGTCAGCAGAGTGTTGGAGACTTTTACACACTATGCACCTCAGCAGTCAGCAACCTTGCTCTGTAACTTCATGTGGTCTGACGCCATCAGTTGCTGTGGTACTTAACCTAACAATTTTCCAAAAGTAACACTTAGTCATGGAATATCTAGGAAGGAAGAAATGTCATGAATTTTATGACGTGTTGCAAAGGTGGGACCCTATGACATTACCATGCTCAAATTCAGTAAGCTCTTCTCATTCATTCACAAATAATGGGAGACTGCATGGCTAGCTGTACACCCAAAATTGTTGGCTAGTAAATGCTAAAATGATACTTCCCCATGAAGGATTTTTGTCTAGGTTCATTACTAAAAATAACCAAATAATGTGATTTTACTTTGATGGAATATAAATGCTGGAACACATACTGACATTTTTTACTTTCAGATGGAGAGTTTTTCACCAGCTCACAGAACTAATACTAACTTAAGTAATGAAGTCAGTCAGAGTTAATAAGATATTGCACTAACAGCTACCATTTAAGTCAGCAAAACTGATGATCACCTACTAGATAAGAGAGTTTGTCTCGATCAATAATGTCTGTCTGACATTACTGACATGTGCTGTGCAAGAATGGGTGGGAAGGGCTGCAGAGCATTACTAACTTTTGCTGCAACTCACCGTGCAAATTACTGGAGTGACATATTTCAAACAGTACTTTATTAGGGGTAAAGGCTTGTATCCAATCATGTCCTCTAAGTTGTCATAAAATCGGTCTGCACCTGTGAAAAGATGGAAACACAGAGTTGAGGAAAAATTTGTTTCATTATGAAGACACTTTGATATTTCTGTAATTCATGAACTTACCATATACCCATCCAACACCTACAGACTGCAGTATGGCAATGAGAAGTAAAGTCATTCCACTGCAGGCATAGTAGTCAAACACCTGGAAGATGTATAGTCCACCCTGTGTGTGGAGCAGTTTCATTAGCTTTCGAGCTTTAGCATATAAAATAAATGCAGTTATTGTGACAAACATGTGACTTTTAAATTTGTTCTCACCTCTGTAACCATCACAAGGCCGATGAAGAAACTGACAACACTGACAGCAAGCAGCAAGAGTTTACGTCGGTGGCCGACATGGAAGAAGGCTGGATTCATGTCGGAAATGGCTGTTGTGAGAGCTTCCAGACCCACAAACTGAAACACAAACCTCTAAGTTATATACTTACCATTAAAAATGCATAATTTTTGCTCAAGATTAAACTGTTTTAATTTGCATCTGAACAGAGAACCTGCACCAGGCCTGAGCCAGATAACGATCATATTTAGTGGAACGTAAGTAAGTTTAAAATTCTTTTTTAAAAAATAATTCCATTTCAGTTTTTTTCTGCTGTCCCTCCCCCTTCACCCCCCCCCCCCCCCCCAAAAAAAACCCAAAACAGAGCCTACCTCACTGTCCAGCCCCAGCAAGATGATCATAACGAAAAAAAATACTGCCCAGATCTGAGGAAAAGGCATCATGGCGACGGCTCGAGGATAGGCAATGAATGCCAAGCCAGGACCTAAGATAAGATAAGATAACCTTTATTAGTCCCACACGTGGGAAATTAATTTCCCATGAGAGAGAATAAGAGAATACAGTGGAAACGGAAGCCCAACCTGCTACTAACCAGTTATACCTAACAGAGGTCGGTGAGTGTATACACGCATATATTGATTGTAAGGTGTAAAGTGTAGCTGGCATTTATCCTCTTCTAAAAACAGATGAGAAACACCATCCACTACACATACAAAGACAAGCTTGTAACATTCTCCCATACGAACATGTAAATAATATTATATCCATAAATGCTGTCAGGTCTAAATTGTTCATTGTAAAGCTCCTTGTGTCTTTTCACACTTTCTTTTATAAACTCACCTGACTCTGCCACTTTGGATATATCTGTGTTCTGCTCATATGCCATGAATCCAAGTGCAGAGAATATGGCAAAGCCAGCAACAAAGCTGGTCCCACTGTTCAGAAGGCACAAATACACACAATCCCTAAAATAAAAAGAGAACAAATTACATCAAATTATTTTGTATTAAAGTCAGTAAGGGTTTATAATAATAATAATAATGGATTGCATTTATATAGCGATTTTCGAGACCCTCAAAGTGCTTTACAATTCCACTATTCATTCACTCTCACATTCACACACTGGTGGAGGCAAGCTACAGTTGTAGCCACAGCTGCCCTGGGGCAGACTGACAGAAGCGAGGCTGCCATATCGCGCCATCGGCCCTGTCATGGTCCTGAGTCTGACGACTCAGTGTTTTGTGTTTCTTTATATTATTCTATGTTCTTGTTTATTCTGTTATGTCTTTTGTTTAGGTTTGCTATGTGTTAGGATTTTGTTTCATGCCTGCCTGTGTTCCCTCTGTCTGCCCATGGTGTCACTGTGTCTGCTCGTGAGTCTGTTAAGTTCAGTGTCTTGTCTGGTCCTCTGTGTCTGTTAGTTTCCTGTTTTATTCTGAAGGTCCTTGTCTCATGTGAGTGTGTTCAGTTTACGTTTCCCCTGTCTCGTCAGCTGTGATTTCTCCCAGGTGTGCTCCCCTCCTGTCTCCCATCCCTTGATTACTGCTGTGTGTATTTAAGCCCTGTGTGTTCTCCTGCATGTTGCCGGTTCGTCTGCGTTAATTCCCTGCGTCAACCTGTGTTTCTCCCTGCGTGTTTCTATGTTTCCTCCAGGTCTCCAGTTAGCGCTTCAGGTTTGTTTTGTTAGTTTTTTCCAATTTAGGCTTTGTTTAGTTTCCTCCGCTCCTCTGCCGTTTCTGTTTGTATCTCCACCTTCTCAATAAAAACTCCCCTGCATCTCAGCTGCCTGCATCTTGGGTCCTCATTAAATTCCACACAGCTCATCCCGCAAGCCTTGACAGGCCCCTCTGGCCAACACCAGTAGGCGGTAGGTGAAGTGTCTTGCCCAAGGACACAACGACCAAGACAGACAGAGCAGGGGATCAAACTGGCAACCTTCCGATTACAAGATGAGCTTCCCAATCCCCTGAACCACGGTTTGCATGTTTCTTGCCTAACTGTGACACACAACCTGTTTTTTTTTTTTGTTTTTTTTGTTTTTTTCCATATCAGTCGCCCATGGCATGACACATGACTCAAGGGAGATATTTTTGGATAATGGTAAATATAAGAAGAAAGTTATTTTCTTAGTAAAAAGCATTAAAGAAACCTGCTTTTTTCCAGTTTTGTCATAATGATTTTACATGTTTTATGTTACATTCTTCTTCTTTCATTAAAACTGTGATATTTTGTGATATTCTTACATTAAAAAACAAAACACATTTTACTTACTTGTAGCAGTCATTGTTGTACTTATTATAGCTGCCAAGAGCAATTAGACACCCAATGCAAATAGCATAGGAATAAAATATTTGTGTGCCAGCATCCATCCACACCTGCAAAAGAAAAAAAAAAAGGTCATTTTTCCACCCCTACATTAAATTACATGAGAAATTTATTTATTTTTATTATGTGTGTCTGCGTGTGTGTGTTGGACTGCACGTAGTGCATCTGTACAGAACATTTGCTAATGTTTTACCCTATGTGACATCAGCAAAGCAATCATTTGCAAATGCACTGAAAGTTGTAACACAGTTTAACACACACATAAGTAACCCATCACTGTTTGTAAGAATTTTGATGATGCAACATGGTTAAGCAGGAGTTAAAGAGTAAAACCACATTTTATTTACAATGGGAAGTCATGAATGATGTTTGTACCTGGGGGTCAGCGAGACGGGATGGATCTGGGTACAGGTAAAACTTGATCCCATCTATGGCCCCAGGCAACGTGAGCCCACGAACAAGCAACACCACCAGCATCACATATGGAAATGTGGCAGTGAAATAAACTACCTGCAGAGGAGGGATGATGTGGCCATGTTATGAACATTCACTGCCGATATTATGTAATCACACTCCCTCTGTGCTTCAGAACATACACCGAACACTGCTTAAACTCACATTGAAGGTTTAGTTTCACACAGTGTATCTCAAACTAAACACATGCTGCTGATTTTTCCTTTATTCTTGCCACCCAGGGAAAACTGCAGTTTACTACTCCTTAAGTCTAATGCACAATTTAAATTCTTAAGAAAGCAAATTGCAGCTTTAGATTAAAGAAAATCTTTCTGACAGCTTCTTTTGCCTTTTTTATGCTGGCACAGCACTGTTTGCAGCTAAATGCTGTCTGCCCATTACCTTTTTCAAAATACTAAATCTTGCAGGATTTGCAGCCCTCAGCAAGTAACATCATGTTCACCATTTATTTAGTTGGCATGCTAACAGTTAATCAACAAATACAGAGTACATCTGCAGATGAAGAGGATCAAAAGAAGATCAGAAAACTGATTGCAGTTCAACTTCATATCATGAAATTCACTGCTATCTGGCACAGATACTACTATCAAATCAGGTCTAAGTGCAACACTCCCATTTATTTTTAAATGGGGTAATCAAATTTAATTAGTAAGTATGTATCAATGATTACATACCTTATATAACTATTTTTAGCATAACATCCAGCATATAGCTGTGTAAATCTTCCTGGTTTAGTGGTACACAGAGTGCAACAAGTTGAAAGAGGAGGTTTTTATCACAGGTCCACAACTTTGTATTCTGCTTTTGTATTTATTAAAAATAAACACCGTCATTGTTGCGTAAAATACAATCTCTTATCTGCCCTGCCCTGGTATGCATGTGTAGCTCATGTCCACCCTCAATAAATATATAAACAGTGACAATCAAAGAATGGGAAGGAAAGGAGACAAAGGATAAAGGCAGGGAAGCAAAGATGATTACTAAGAAACATGTTTGTAGCATGTTCTTCATGATATTTTAGGAAGATATTTCATCTCCATCTATTTTAACCTGGCCTGCTGCTGGTTGCACCTTTAATTTAAGAGCAGTGGGAATAAAAGTTTGGGCTTAGCTTGATATCTTTGAATCATAAAGGACTGTAATAATGTTGGCTCGTATTTATGGTTTGCCTTAAACTGTGTACAGTCACATTGTGTCTCTAATGGGTAATTAAACTATAAAGATAGAGGCATGTTTGGTGTGTACCATATTACTGTGTTATTAGGCACTAGCAGATTCTGTTATTTGTTACACTGTGTACCACAAGGAAAACAGTATTAAGCCCATGTCCTACCTTCCCAGTAGACTTGACACCTTTCCACACGCAAAAGTAACAGATGATCCAGGACAACAAAAGGCACAAAGCCAACTCCCATCGAATATTGCCCAACTCATTGATGTTTCCAGTTATATTCAAAACTCTCCGCCTGCAGTTGACAGTTAGTGATGGTCATAACTCACAAATGCCAATTCACTTGTCCAAATATGCCTTAAAAGTTTTTGGATTTTGAAAAAGTTACTCACTCCCAAAACTCTCTCACTGGTGAAGTTGCATTTTCATATACAGTCATGTTGAAATAATCAGCCTTTCCGTCAAATTCCACACAGGTTTCTGAGAAATGTCAACAAGTGATTTAAAACACATACAAAGAAAGATCATATAACACATCTTGTCAAAGCCTTGGTCTGTGTTAACAAAAATCTTCAGTTACATTTTGGTATTTGTTTTCTTTTTTATTCTTACATATAAGCTATGCTAGTGTTCTACTGATTTTTACTATATAAGCTTTTCTATTCACATAACAAATTGGTTCTTCATTTGTAGTTTGCTATATTAAATAAAACATGTGTGACTACAGAAGGTTTTCTACTTTATGTTTGCTGAAGGAGGGGGTGGAGGGATTATTTCAGTGTCTCCACCAATTACATAAAGAAACAATAAATAATAAAAAGACAGTGATCTAAGTTTGTGTGACTGCATTAGATTGATGACAGTTGTTTATTTGTGTGCGTGTGTGATTTTTATTCGCTGGCTTTAGTATTCTGCCCCCTTGAGAGGGAAATTCAGTTGCGTGAAGTGCTGAATAAAGCCACAAGGTGGTGCCTCTTTCATTTTACTGGGTTGAAAGAGAAGGTTGAGAGTTTTACTCAGGCACCAAGTGGTGCTGCAAGCATTCCCACTAAATTAATGGCAATAATCAGTAGTTGACTTGACTATGGCCAACTGGAAAGTTTCCAATTTGCTCAATTCCATTGTGTACAGTGTGTGTGCTGTGGTGAGTAAAGACTTTGTTGGTGTTGCCATAAAATTGTTATCAGTTTGTTGGTGCACACCAAGTAAGGCTTTTCTGTGGTTCTCATAACTCTAGATTTTAAGTAAGCGTACACTTATTTTTATTTATTTATTAAGAATATTTATATGTGGCATCCCATGACAGTACCATTCACAGGATGCCACATTCAGTGAGCTCTTTAGAACCACCCATTCTTTCACAAATGTTGTTGCGGCATGGCTAGGTGTAGCCCAATA